>NC_034597.1:7475509-7530783 GCF_900095145.1 Mus pahari | reverse complement strand
TGCTACATATGCAGCTAGAGACACAAACTCAGGGGGTACTGGTTAGTTCATATTGTTGTTCCACCTACAGGGTTGCAGCCCCCTTCAGGTCCTTGGGTCTCAACTACCATCTTAACTCCCCAAAGTCTATTCTAGTCTATTCTACACTACACCATCATGTGGCTGGTCCCTCAGGGGGAAGGGATGCCTCAGCATGGGTCTTTTGAGCTACCCCCTTCCTCCACACCTCATCACAGCTCCATAGAACATATCCCTCCTCAATCATTTTATAAACACGACAGACAGGACATTTAACATCTGTGTGCAGCATCCTGTTTCTAAGACTGGGTGGTGACTATTAGACATGGTATAAAGTGCTTGAAAAGTGTGGAGAACAACTTTTGCCCTGGCAAGATGCAGCAAGGCCCATAGTCCTCCCCTGCCCTGCTGTCCCTTTTTCGAGTTTTGGAATTGCTAAGATCTTTGAACAGGATTATATTTCATATTTCTGTATCAATATATTTGTACCTCAGTTTCACTTGCTCAGACATCCCCAGGAATATCTCCTATTGTCAGCTCCTAGGCACAATTGAGCAGTGCATCTAGTATATAGCTCAGTCTTCAATTCAATAGCATTTTATGCACAGATTTTTTTACTTAAAGTTTTTTCTCTCTATGATGGCAGGGTTGTTAGCTAGTGAATTCACAGGGCCTTACCCGTGAATTCATGCCACACTGTGGCAGAGAACAGGTGTTCATAGAGGTCAATCAATGTGGGGCTGTGGATCTGTGGATCCATGAAGTGTCAGTCAAAAACAAGAGTAGGGTCAAAGTGTGTCCAAATGCCAGGAACCTCATCCTGAGTTAGACGGAAGTAGGATTGCTCCCACACTACCTCAGGCCTGTGTATCCTAGCACAGGTAGCTCAATCCCACCTTTGCTCCCTGGAAGAGGTCACATTGACCAGTAGCCTGTTTAAACTTCCTCTCTCCTTATAAGGTCATGTCCTGCAGCACCTGGATTTCCTCCTATGCAAATGAGGACTCTTTAGTGCCATAGTCCTGGCTAACAATCTACACTAACTCTACAAGCTCTCTAGTAGCTTAAGTAGCCCCTGTTCGCCCCTTGAACAGGCTGTGACAAAGAAGCTGACTCTAGAGACTCTATTTTTGCTGAGCTCACCAACACCTGAGGTCTCTTTTGCTCCTGGGTGTCTCACTTTGCTTCAAGCTTAGTGGCAGGGAAGTGTAGCCTGAATGGCAACACAGTAAATCCACCAGACAGCAGGTTTAACTTGCAGTCCTTAAGTGTGGGATGACTGTTTAACTATGCCATATTTCCAGTAAAGGGCCTCTGTTTTGAAGTATTTTCCCATTGATTTCAGATTCTTTCCTACTTTGTACTTTCTGTCAAGTCTCAAAACCCTACTCTTATTCTTTCATATACTGTTTTGATGAGTCACCTGAAAAGTAAATCAGTCAGTCCATGTGAAAAGCCAAGATCTAGTTTATCCACGTCCTCTAGGTCCCCACAAAGCAGCCTGCCATGGAACTGCTATAGTATACCACTCTCAATTCTCTATGCAAAGTTAGCTAACACATACCGTACCCATGTCACAGCAGGTCCCTGTACAAAGGCGTGTCTCCGTGTGCCCAGATACAATAGTCTCCTTTCAACAGTGGATTTCACCTCAAGCAAACCTCTGATTAGAATGGAGGTTGTTATGGGCCAGAGGAAGGGAGATGGTGGCTTTCTGATCAGCTTGTGCCCCTGTATTAGTTTTTTTCTACTGTGATAAAACACTATAACCAAGGCATCTTATAGAAGAAACACTTCCTTTAGGTGTATGGTTCTAGAGATGTAGACTTCATGATGATGGAGGGATTGCATGGTGGCTAGAGCAGCAGCTGATAGTTCATATTGTAGACTACAAACAGGTATCAGAGAAAGAGAGAAAACTCAAAACATTATGAGTGTCTAAACTTGTAAGTTCATCTCCAGTAGCATAAATACTGTAACAAGGCCACATCCCTACATCTACCCAAATAGTGCCACCAGGTGGGAACTGAATACTCACACACCAAAGACTATGGGGGTCATTTATGATTCAAATGGTCATAGTAATGGTTGATGCTTGGACACTTTTGGTTATGTTCTGGGTGGCAGCATGCCAGCAGTAGTTGATTAACCCAAGATGCTTCCCTGTTCTTTAGTTGTACTCTTCACTTAAGCACTTGTACCAGGCACTAAATTAACCACCCAACTTCAGAGCCATCTCTGTCTGCCATGGACTTAACAAAGCACCATGTTAATACCGTGGCACTGTAATTGCTGTTTTTCCTGTGGTACTACAATAATGTTTTTTAGAACAAGTCTTTTTCTCAAAGGTTCCAGATTTCTTAGAGACTCATTGCTCTGAGTTTTTGGTTAAAGCAAGCACTTTAATCTACATGTTTGTCTTGTAGTGGGCTTTTTTTTTTTTTTTTTTTTTTTTTTTTTTTTGGCTTTTTGAGGCAGGGTTTCTCTGTGCAGCCCTGGCTGTCCTGGAACTCACTCTGTAGACCAGGCTGGCCTTGAACTCAGGGATTCGCCTGCCTCTGCCTCCCAAGTGCTGGGATTAAAAGCATGAGCCACCATGCCTGGCTTGTAGTGGACTCTTTGAACTCACAAGAGAGTCAAGCAGATCTATGTCAATGACTGGAGGATAGTGTAGAAGAAAGCTATTGCTGCCACTCACAGGAGGTGTCTGCTGTGAGCAGAAGAGTAACATATCTGTTAATGAAGCTCTGAAATCTTTAGATTCTACACATCAGCCTCTGTGAAATATCTGCTTGAATTAGTCTAAATAAATCTCAGAGTGATTTTTCTTCTTTGGCAATGTTTTCTCTACTGTTATCATTGAGACAAGAGTGTGTGGGTAGACATTCTTTTGCAGTGGAGTGCATCATCTCTTCTTTCCCTGGCCTGAAATGTTCTTAATAATTAAGGAGATGATGCTTTGTACTCAATACCAGAACCATGTGGGTGATGCCTGGGATGAAGAGAACTTGAGTTTGACAGTTTAGGATGCTTGAGAGGTCTCATAGTAGCCTACTGAAGGAAATCTAACACTCTCCTAGTAGCCAAGACTTCTCTCTCTGTCTTGGCCATGAAACAGCTTCTGGGGACCAACCTCTATCTCAATCATTTTGTCCTGTTCAAAGCTACTGCTGAGGATGATCCCAACAGGATGACTAACGCTGCTGATTCTTCCTTACAAATAAGATGGCTGGTTTGCATTCTTGCATAGATTTCTATGAAGATACACAGTAGCTAGTGCCTTCTGTCCTAGAAGTCTAATGTCAAGGTTTAATAAAAAGGTTTAATTGTTTCTTAGACGCTAACTGATGTTAATATTAGATATTCAAAACAATGGAAAAGGCTTTCAAGCTGTACAGTACAGACAGACATAGAGGATACTTTGGCTAATGAAGGACTCTTTGGCCACGGCGTTCAGGAGTTGGGAAAACATGCAGAGAAGCTCTTCGTGGAGTCAAGCCATGGCTGGAGTCACTGTGTTACTGTGTAAACCATGTTGGAGAGGAGAGAAGCATGGTGTGAAGCATTCTCCATAGTAGTTTGAATGACAAAGGTGATCTGTAAGCTTGAGTATTTAATCAATTGGTCCCCAGCTGACACTGTTTGGGGGAGCTTTAAGAGGCATGGCTTTGTTGGAGAAAGTTTATCATTGGTGCCCTTGAAGAATGAGAAAAATGGGACATGGTATTAAACGAATGTTCCAGCAAGAATAGAGGATGTGGATCACTTCTTAGATGTTTCTCTGAGAGAAAAAGATAAATCATACCTGTGAAATTTCTAATAATGAGATGGGAAAGCTTTTAGGATGATCATGAAAATATATATATGCTTCATTTAAATAATGCTATGAAAAAATGTGTAATGGTTGAATATCATTTCATAGTAAAAATTCCTCAGTGAGAAACCAAGAAACCTAATATTGTTTTATAAAAGTAACTGAGAGAGAGAGTGGGAATGAATTTTAAATTTCTTTTAGTTGCCTGGCATCTCTAACATTACTTAGTACCTTTTCCTGAGAAGCATCTTAGTATTTTAAAGCAAAGTGTTATAAATTTGGATCTTGTTGAATATTATCGTCCCAGTAGAGCCTGGGCCAATATGTACTTTTGCATAATCTGTGAAGAAAAACTTGGTTTTCTAATTCAGCAACTCAGACACTGAGGTTTTTTTTTTTTTTTTTTTTTTTTTTTTGGTTTTTTCGAGACAGGGTTTCTCTGTATAGCCCTGACTGTCCTGGAACTCACTCTGTAGACCAGGCTGGCCTTGAACTCAGAAATCTGCCTGTTTCTGCCTCCCAGGTACTGGGATTAAAGGCATGGGCCACCACTGCCCAGAATGACACTGAGATTCTTGAAGCAATATTTTCATTGAAATCTGACTTTAAATGCTTGATACACTTGCACAACTGTACTTTTCGTGCCTATAGGCAGACCTTCAGCAGTGCAAGGTAATTGTGAAACATTTTTATTAATGTATCTTATCATTCATGTTCTAACTACTGGAAACACCAACATTTCAGGCAAAAGTTCATCAGAATAAGAGTTTTATAGTGTTCTTTGCATTTATGCCAAGTTTGGAGCTATAGTTTTAAGTGGAAAAAAAATCCCATTATTTCATGGGGAAACCTTTGCTAAAGTGTTAAGTAGATTTTACATTCAGAAATAAAACTTTTCCCAACTAAATGGAAAGAAGGGTTGAGGTGGATTGAGTGAAAACTGTCTCTGCAGTAGTTTGAATGACAAAGGTGATCTGTAAGCTTGTGATCTGTAAGCTTGGGTATTTGACCAATTGGTCCCCAGGTGACACAGTTTCAGGAGGTTTAAGAGGTATGGCTTTGTTGGAGAAAGTTTATCATTGGGGTAGACGCTGAGAAAATTAAAGCTGCATCTCACTTCCAGTTTTCTTTCTAGTTCTCGCTGGCTTTGAAGATGTAGCGCTCAGCTTTCTGATCCTGCCATCAGTCCTACTTCTTGCTTTTGTGTTTCCTCAACATGATGGAATTTCACACTTTGGAACTTTAAGGCAAAAGAAATTTTGTTTTCCATAACTGATGTTGGCTATGGTGTTTTATCACTGCAAGAAAAACAATCAATGCAAGGGTAGACTATGATTTCACAATCCACACTAGAAAACAAAGATCAATGGTGGTGGGGCACCCTCTCACACCTATCTTACGAAGTTCTTTGTGGACATGGTATTTCTTCAATGGTATTTCTCTGGTCTTTGTGATCAAAGACATGCCTTCAGCAACAAGAGATATGCTGATAAATTGTCAATTTGAGTTAAATTACTAAGATGAACAGGCTATATGAGGAATCTATTGAGTTTGTTCCAATGGCAAAGGCCTAAGTAACTAGAATCATTATCTAAAGAACTCCTGACATGGAAGACCACTGCTTGACACCACATCAAAAGATCATCATACTGGATCATCCCGGAAAACATTTATATAAAGCTTCTTTGTCTTAATTTGGATATAAATTTCTAAAATCCTTTGCAAGAATAATGAAACAAACTTTTCATTTTACCTCTTGGGGGTGACAGCTCAGTTGCTAGAAAGTTTTTAAGAATTGTTTAAAATGGTTGCTCTCAATGAATTGTGGTACAAAATGAAGATAACTGGTATTAATTGATGTAGATGCTGACCATTAACAACTGACAACAGTAAAGATGTATCATAGAGCACTGAACAGTTAATCTACAGCTATTGAGCACTCTCAGTATACTTTAGGATAAGGGAATCCCACATGGATATTATGAAGAGATGGAGAAGGGAGATGATTCTTCTTGCTGGCCATACATTCTTGCCATTTTTACACCCAGGAAAATATTTTAATTAACTTTCCTAATTAAGAAGATGGTAAGTGTGTGATAGAATTCTTAACTTCCTTGGGTGTGTGTGCTTTGGGTGTGTGTGTGTGTGTGTGTGTGTGTGTTAATAATTTAAGCAGAAAAGGCATTTCTTGTGTTTTTTCTAAAGAACACACATAATTAAATGCATGACTATGTTCCATTGGAAGGTATAAGTCCTTAGGTATTATACCTCTGGGCTGTAGGGGCATCAGCATGCCTACTGAGGCTGTCTGAAATTCTGTGCCTGTGCTGATGCAGGAGAGAAAAATTGGGACAACATATGCACATATTTCATTTCTTTCCTACCCCACTTCCATACTCACCACCACACCCATTATTCTCATTATTCACTGATGATCATTTAGTGATTAGTTTTCATAGAAACAGTGAAAAGAGCATTGAGTGTATGAAAATGGGGAAATTTAGGCCTCATTATCCAATTAACTGCTAGGAGTATGATGTTATCATGAAAGAGTAAAGACTACCTTGGCAGTTTTCTGAACTATGACTTTATTTCCTGTACGTCTCGTTTTAAAGATTATTCTTTTAATTCTGCAATTCTTTTTGCTGGTAGCCTTTTAGATAGTTTAATCACAATTCTTAGTTGTCCTTTGGTACATAAATTTGAGGCAGGCTGGAATTATTATAAAGATTTATTGATCACAACTTTTTCATGTTTAAAATGGGCAAAAGTTCCTGATGGTTCATTATTTTGGGGATGGCAGGCTTCCTTTTTAAAAAGACAGGCCAGGCCAGGCCCTTCATCAACTACAAGAATGGGCTTGGGCAGAAGAGGGTCAAACTCCTAAAGTCAACTACATGTGGCCTTTTGAGATAAATTGAAACTGACCCATTAATTGTGCTCACAATTTGTCCTTGAGATTTACAGGGCCAACATATTTTTCTTAATTGTCTGGTGTTTTACCAAAAGGGCTTACTGACCTGGGAAAGGGTTGTAAATGAAGCAATTCTTAGTATGCCACCACATTCTTACTCTGTTATTGACTAATTTTCACAGCATAGTAGACTACCAGTTGGTTTCAAAGCTGGGTGAGTTTCCAGGTTAATTTTCAGACCATGAGTCTCTTTTGAGGACTTAAATTTAGGAGAAAAAGAAACCTCCTTTCCCTTTGTGAACCAAGGGCTATGTTCCATCACTGTAGACCATAGACCAGGCAACATCAAGGGGCTTATCATGTACTTGCCTAGTCATTAAGAACTTGCATTTATTTTTCCAGTATTTATTGGAAGATGCAAGGAAGGAGGAGTTGTGACTAATAAGTGTGGTATCCTAAAACCCTTAGCAAAGTGAAGAAAGTACATTCCTTCCCTTTGAACTTCTGTGAGTGGTTGTCCATTCAGATGTCCAAGCAGTAATATATGGCCAGGCACTGTGATGCCTGAAGGCACTCTAGATTGTGTAATGCTTCTTAAGGCTCAGAAAGTCAGACTAATTTCTTCCTCCATGATTTATCCCATATCATCTGGGTTGCTTCTATTTCCAGTAAGGCAGGCACTTGGATATGCAAACGTGAAGGGAATGAGGCTAGTGCTCAGAATGAGTGTCAAGTCTATTTGGGGAGAGAAAATGAAATCATATAAAAGAGAGAGAACAAGGCAGGATTAATTAGTTATCAGATGAGTCTCAGGGAGCTGTGTTAGATAAAGCCCTAAGGAACTAAAGTGGGGCAGAAAGACCCAACTCACAGGAGAGGACTCCTGTATGTTGCCAGAGTGCTTGTAAACAATCTGCTACTTTCAAGAAGCTAGAAAAAAATCAACTAAAATTATAGATGGAATAATTTCCCATCTAGTGATAATGTTTCTTAGAAGCTATTTTTGGAGACACCAGACACTCACAAGAACAACATGCAAGGAGTTAATTAATAATAGTAGCTGTAATTGGTATACTGATAGAATCAACCCGTTTTTAAGACAGTGGTTGTAGGTAACCTCAAATTGACTCAAGACACCCCCAAAACAAGGTCTCATCACAAAGGTAATTTATTTGCCTCAGAGGGACAGAAGGCAGGTATAAGAGACAAAGACAGGAAATAGAAGAAGAGAGAGGAGGGGGAGGGAACAAAGGCGATGGTGGAAAAATGGTCAAGGAAGGAGGGTGAGGGGTATTTGTACTGGAGGGCATAGGTCTGCCTCTGGAAAGAGGAGACAGAGGTGGGTGGCCCAAAGGCAAATGGAAGCTTATAAATGTAAAACAGGAATCCCTGTATATGGATTAATTTTAATTGAACATGTTATTTAGGTGAACCAAAGGGGGCTTTTGATTGCTGGACTTCAATACTTTGATCGCTGGACCATGGAAGTTTGCCTCAGAAAGAGAAAGTGGACAAATAAGGGAATAGACCTTGGTAGCTAGCTTCAAGAATATAAGTTAATATTTCTTAGCAAGGAAGAAGGAATGGAAGAGAAGGGCAAGGTCTGTTTAGCTAGAGTCCCTTCAGTAGCCATATGGATCAACTATAGAACCCTACTCACTCATGAAAACCCATCCACTCTACACTAGAAGCTGTGAATGCATCCAAGGCAGTATGTCAAACAAATTCCCATCAAAGTCAGTTCTGGCAATAAGCGCTATACTTGAAGATAGAGAAAACAGAAAGATGTCCAATTAAAGTGCTGCTGGCAGACACTGTGAGTTCTATTGTTACAAAGACCTAATCCAATTGGATTAGAAAAGTGTTTAACTCAGACATCAGCTTAGCTGAATATGTTCTTAAAGAACTGATGTAACCAAATGTTTATCAAACAGTATTTCCATAAAGAACACAGCTCAGTTGTAGAATGTGTGTGCTTTGTTTGTGAATCCCCTGGGTTAAGAGTCTTCGCTTCCTCTGCTACATCCTTCTGTCTGACTCTCCAAGTTTCCTAACTAAAATTGAAATGATTATAGAGATTAGATCAATGAATACAAGTTCTTTTGTTTTTTATTGTTTGAGATTGAATGTTACCAAGTACCCTCAGGACAGCCTTGAGCTCCTGCCTCTCCTACTGCCACAGTCTCCACTTGCCGGTGTGAAAGGCCATAACTCCATGTCTGGCTACAACACATACTTTTCTAACTGTGGCCTAACCTTGCTTTTTATTGTTTCTTCCTAAAATTTCTGATGTTACCTATGGGAGTCCTTATGTCATGTGTAGAAAAAATATGAGATTACTCCAGCATCAATAATGTATCTCTTCTATTTCATTTTAATGGTCCAGATGTTTGTATAGCTTTTTCCCCCCTATATGGCATACTTTTTTATTGGATATTTTCTTTATTTACATTGCAAATGTAATTCCCCTTTCCCAGTTTCCCTCCCTCCTGGAAACACCCTATCACATCCCCCCCACCTCCCCACCCCCCACTTCTCTGAGTGTTCTTCTACCCACTCACCTTTCCCACCTCCCCGCTCTCTATTCCCCTATACTGGAGTATCTATTAAGCCTTCATAGGACCAAGAACTTTTCCTCCCACTGATGCATGAGAAGGTCATCCTCTGCTACATATGCAACTGGAGCCATGTGTACTCCTTTGTTGATGGCCTAGTCCCTGGGAGTTCTGGGGGTGGGGGGTGGGGTCTACTTGCTTGGTTGACACTGTTGTTCTTCCTATGGGGTTGAAACCCCCCCCCAACTCCTTCAGTCCCTTCTCTAACTCCTCCCTTAGGGACCCTGAGCTCAGTCCAATGGTAGGTTGCTAACATCCTCCTCTGTATTTGTAAGGCTCAGGCAGAGCCTCTCATGAGACAGCTATATCAGGCTCCTGTCAGCATGCACTTCTTGGCTTCCACAGTAGTGTCTGGGTTTGGTAACTGGTATATAGGATGGATCCCCAGATGGGACAGTCTCTGGGTGTCCTTTCCTTTAGTCTCTGCTCTATACTAGTATCTCTATACTAGTATCTCCATATTTGCTCCTGTGAGTATTTTGTTCTTCTACTAAGAAGGACCAAAGCACCTACATTTTGGTCTTCCTTCATCTTGAGCTTCATTTGCTCTGTGAATTTTATCTTGTGTATTTTGAGCTTCTGGACTAATATCCATGTGTGTTCTTTCGAGATTGGGTTACCTAACTCAGGATGATATTTTCTAGTTCTATCCATTTGACTAAGAATTTCATGAACTCATTGTTTTTATTAGATGAGGAGTACTCCATTGTATAAATGTACCACATTTTCTGTATCCATTCCTCTGTTGAAGTACATCTGGGTTCTTTTCAGCTCCTGGCTATTATAAATAAGGCTGCTATGAACATAGTGGAGCATGTGTCCTTATTAAATGTTGGAGCATCTTCTGGGTATATGCCCAGGAGTGGTATAGCTGGGTCCTCAGGTATGTCCTCAGCTATGTCCAATTTTCTGAGGAACCTACAAACTGATTTCCAAAGTGGTTATACAAGCTTGCAATCCCACCAGCAATAGAGGAGTGTTCCTCTTGCTCTACATCCTTTCTATCATCTGCTGTCACCCAAGTTTTTTATTTTAGCCATTCTGACTGGTCTGTGGTGGATTCTCAGTTGTTCTGATTTGCATTTCACTTTTGACTGGATGATGAACATTTCTTTAGGTGCTTATAGGCCATTAGATATTCCTCAGGTGAAAATTCTTTGTTTAGCTGTGTACCCTATTTTTTAATAGGTTGATTTGGTTCTCTGGAGTCTAACTTGTTGAGTTCTTTGTATATATTGGATATTAGCCTTCTATTGAATGTAGGATTGGTAAAGATCTTTTCCCAATATGTTGGCTACCTTTTTGTTTTACTGACAGTGTTCTTTGCCTTACAGAAGCTTAGCAGTTTTATGAAGTCCCATTTGTCGATTCCTGATCTTACAGTACAAGCCATTGGTATTCTGTTCAGGAATATTTCCAGGTGCACATATATTCAAGGCTTTTCCCCACTTTGTCCTCTATAAATTTTAGTGTATCTGGTTTTATCTGAAGGTCCTTGATCCACTGGGATCAATGAGATAATAATGGGTTGATTTGCATTCTTCTACATGCTGACCTCCTGTTGAGCCAGCACCATTTGTTATAAATGCTGTTTTTTCCCCACTGGATGGTGACTATATGTGTGTGGGTTCATTTCTGGGTCTTCAATCCTATTCCATTGATCTTTCTGCCTGTCTTTGTAACAACACCAAGCAGTTTTTATCAGTATTGCTCTGTAATATAGCTTTAGGTCATGGATGGCAATTCCCCCAGAAGTTCTTTTATTGTTGTTTATTGTAGTTTTCCCTATCCTGGCTTTTTTTGTTATTCCAAATGATTTTGCAAATTGATCTTTCTAACTCAATGAAGAATTGAGTTGGAATTTTGATGGGGACTGCATTGAATCTGCAGATTGCTTTTGGCAAGTTGGTCATTTTTACTATATTAATCCTACCAATCCATGAGCATGGGAAATCTTTCCATCTTTGGAGATCTTTCCATCTTCTGAGATTGTCTTCGATTTCTTTCTTCAGAAACTTTGTTGCCTCCCACAGCCTGGAAAGGCTGACTTTGCCCTGGCTGCCACTGAGCCAGAGACCACCTAGAGTGGGGACTTCAGACCTAGATGACTCTATTGTTCTACACCTGCCTGCTCTTCTCCAAGATCCGCCTACAGGCTCACACCTGTAGGGCAGGCACCAAGAATGGATTGGTGGGGGATGGGCCTCCCCGCTCTATATAAGCACAGACTCTTAGTAAAATTTAAGAAGTCTTAAACAGAAAATCATGTCTCAGCATCCATTATTTCTCTCACTGTTTTCTCCCATACAGCTCCTGCCTCCCACTTAGGAACCCAGTTAGTATGGCTGCAAGGCGGCTACAAAACTTGAAGTTCTTGTCATATAGACCTTTCACTTGTTTGGTTAAAGTCACACCAAGGTATGTAATATTATTTGTGGCTATTGTGAAGGGTGTCATTTCCCTAATTTCTTTCTCAGTCTGTTTATCCTTTGAGTAGAGGAAGACTACTCATTTTTGAGTTAATTTTATATCCAGCCACTTTGTTGAAGTTGTTTATCAGCTTTAGAGTTCTCTAGTGGAATACTTGGAGTCACTTAAGTATATGATCATATCATCTGCAAATAGTGATATTTTGACTTCTCCCTTTCCAATTTGTATCCCTTTGACCTCCTTTTGCTATCTGATTGCCCTAGGTAGAACTTGAAGTACTGTTGAATAGATAGGAAGAGAGTGTTCAGCGTAGTCAAGTCCCTGATTTTAGATAGATTGCTTCAAGTTTCTCTCCATTCAGTTTGGTGTTGGCTATTGGTTTGCTGTATATTGCTTTTACTATTTTTAGGTATGGGCTTTGAATTCCTGATCATTCCCAGACTTTAAAGAGGAAGGGATGCTGAATTTTGTCAAATACTTTTTCAGCACCCAATGAAATGATAATGTGTTTTTTTCTTTGAGTTTGTTTATGTAGAGGATTATGTTTACAGATTTCCATATATTGAATCATTCGTGCATCCCTGGGATGAAGCCTACTTGATCATGGTGAATGATCGTTTTGATGTGCTCTTGGATTCAGTTTGTAAGAATTATATTGTGTATTTTTGCATCAAAGTTCATAAGGGACAATTGTCTGAAGTTGTCTTTCTTTGTTTGGTCTTTGTGGATTAATGTATAAGCATAATTGTAGCTTCATAGAATGAACTTTGTAGTGTACCTTCTGTTTATATTTTGTGGAATAGTTTTAAAAATATTGGTATTCGGTCTTCTTTAAAGGTCTGATAGAATTCTCCACTAAATCCATCTGGTCCAGGGTATTTTTTTTTTGGGGGGGGGGGTTTGGGAGACTATTAATAACTGCTGCTTCTATTTCTTTAGTGGTTATTAGATAGTTTAGATGGATTATCTGATCCTGTTTCAACTTTGGCACCTTGCATATGTGTAGGAAATTGTCCATTTCATGAACATCATCCATTTTAGTTGAGTATAGGTGTCTGTAGTAGGATCTGAAGGTATTTTTGAATTTCCATGTTTCTGTTGTTATGCCTCCCTTTTCATTTCTGATTTTTTTAATTTGGATACTTTCTCTATCTTCTAGCTTTCATAATCTCTGGTGAAAAGTCTTGTGTAATTCTGATATGTCTGTCTTTATATGCTACTTAACCTTTTTCCCCCTCACTGCTTTTCTTAATTTAATGCATTTGGTATTTTGATTATTATGTGATGGGAGGAATTTCTTTTCTGGTTGAGTCTATTTGGGGTTCTCTAGGCTTCTTATATGCTCATGGGCATCCCTTTCTTTAGGTTAGGGAAGTTTTCTCCTATAATTTTGTTGAAGATATTTACTGGCCCTTTAATTTGTGAATCTTCACTCTCTTCTATACCTATTATCCTTAGCTTTGATCTTCTCATTGTGTCCTGGATTTCCTGGATGTTTTGGGTTAGGATCTTTTTGCTCTTTGCATTTTCTTTGAGTGTTGTGTCAATGTTTTCTAAGGTTTATTCTGCCCCTGAGATTCTCTCTTCCATCTCTTGTATTCTGTTGGTGCTGCTTGCATCTATGACTCATGATTCCTTTCCTAGGTTTTTTAACTCCAGGGTTGTCACCCTTCCTGATTTTTTTATTCTTTCTATTTGCATTTTTAGATCCTGCATGGTTTTGTTCAATTCCTTCACCAGTTTTTGTTTTCCTGCAATTTAAGGTATTTTTCTGTTTCCTCTTTAAGGGCTTCTACCTATTTACCCGTGTTCTACTGTATTTATTTAAGGGAGTTATTTATTTCCTTCTTAAAGTCCTCCATCATCATCATGAGAAGTGACTTTAGATCCAAATCTTGCTTTTCTGGTATAATGGTGTATTCAGGATTTGCTATGGTGGGAGAATTGTGTTCTGATAATGCCAAGTATCCTTGGTTTCTGTTGCTTCTGTTCTTATACTTGCCTTGCACCATTTGATTATCTCTAGTGCTTCCTGACCTCAATATATCTGACTGGGGCCTGTCACTCTTGTAATCCTGGTTGAATCAGAACTCTTTTGAGTCCAGCTGTCCCCGTGATCCTTTGATTCTGGGATCCTGGGATCCTGAGATTCTGGGTGTGTCGCCTCTGAGGTCCTGTGATCCTGATGTGACTGAGCTCCTGGGATCCCGGGATCCTGCGATCCTGGGATCCAGGGATCTTAAGATCCTAGGCCTGCTAGATCACCTGAGAGTGGAGCCTCCTCTGGGAGCTGTAGGACTGACTGCTGAGTTCGCACTCAAGGTAGACAGGTACAGACTGGAAGGAAACCAAGCCACTGTTCGGGCTGGGTTCCTGTGTGCCTGGATCCTGATGGTCCCAGTTATTCCCAGTGGTGTTGGAACAGACAATATATTCTACTGACCACTACTGATCCTAAGATCCTGAGCATGCTAGAGAGCCTGGGAGTGGAACCTCCTCTGGGAGTGGTGGGGCTGGCCACAGAGTTCATGCCCAAGGTCCTTTTTGCACTTCTTGCTTTACCAAGACCTCCAGAAAATACCTTCCTAGTCTGACCACTAAATATTTCCCTGTTTCCTGGGGGAGGGCTTTCTGGAGTGTTTCCATCGGAGGGTTTTCTGAAGTGCTTCCATTCTGGTACTGTGAATTGCTGTCTCATTACACAGACAGTAATGGCTATATATACTCACCTTCCTGAATTTACAGTGTATGCCTGTCACCACTGTGCAGCCCAGATATTACGTGTAACCATTTAATTTTTAAATGTTTTTAAAATTAAGATATGATTACATCATATCTTTCATCACCTATCTCTGCTTCCTCCAATTCCTCCCATGCATTTCTCCCATGCTCCCTCTGGAATTTACTGCCTCTTTTTAAATCTTTTTAATTGTATAGTTATTGCTACACATATATACAAATATGTTCTTAAAGTTATAAATAGAACCTGCTCATTAGATTTATCATCACTTGTATACATAATGATTTAGAGCAGAACAGTCAATTGGGGGCTAATCCCTGGTGAAGATTAGTCCCTATGTCTCTTTCTCTTGGCATTCTTCCATTGGTGGCCAATTTAGTGTTTACAGGCCTGTACTGCTCCTCTCTCTCTCTCTCTCTCTCTCTCTCTCTCTCTCTCTCTCTCTCTCTCTCTCTCTCAACTTTCTGTGGTTTCTTTTTGTCCACCATGCTTTTCTTAGCTCAGGCTCTTAAGCTTGTAATCAAGGATTTTTACTAGCTCAGCTATGTTGCCTGCCAAGTGACTATCCTTTTCACATGGGTTTGAGTATTGTACTTAGGTCTTCATGCTTGCAATTTCTTGACAGAGCCATTCCTATAGTTCTTTTAGTTCTTGAATACTCAGCAAACAAGGAGGTAAACAGTTTCATGACCTTGTTTCTCCACTGCTTCACTTCTGATCACTAGCCTGTGAGACTGTTTCACAATTCACACTCAGCAGGTGTGCTGACAAAGAAGTTAATTACTGAATGTCTCTGATTTGTGTGTTCATGTTGAGCGTGTATAGCTTGGCTGGTGGAGAATCCTATTTTATTCAAAGTAACTGAGTGAAGTACCTGAAAGATTTCACAAGGTTGGGGAAACTTGGTTTCCACTTCAACTTCACTGAACAAATTCTTCCCAACCTTTATTTTCACTTACGTACAAACTGGTCAAACAGCCAGCCTGTTACATTTTATTTTCTTTATACTGGGCCTGGGAATAGGACAGTGGTAGTGTTCAAAGAAGTCCAAGATTGATATAGACTAAATCAACACCAAAAATGTAACTTACTCAGTCTCTTATTAAGTGTGGACAATCAGCAAACATGAAATTGTGCTCTGCCAAGTGAGTCCTCTCCTCCAGCTGCTCATTAAGACCCACTCCAGAGTGATCCCCAAATCTGCCCAACACAGAATGCTTTCAGTCCTCACTCCTACCCAACACCTGTGCTTCTTTGTCTGTGAAGACATGGCACGTCGTACAGTGTGTGGTCACACACACACACAGACACACACAAACACACACACACACACACACACACACACACACACACACATACCATGCCATTCTTTTGGATGAAAGTGTTCTTGATGACAGAGATTACAGCTTACATTTGTATCCATGGATTCTAATAGTTGTCTGGTAAACACTCTGGATTTATTCTGTTAATTGAGAGAAGGGATTTGTGAGTTAGTTACCAAATTGCCAGGAGTTTAGTTCAACTCTGCTATCCCTTCTATTTTTTCATCTTACTGGGCTTATTTCTAGTCTCTATTGTATAACCTGGCAGGAAACTGTCAACAGGAAACTGGAGAGATTAACTCAACAGGAACTGAATTATTCCCACTAAGATGTCCAGCATCTTTCCAAGTTCCCCTTCGGACTTCACAGCTGCATCTGGGCAAGTGAAAGAAGCAAATTATATTGTGTCTCTACCTCCTCATCATCCTAAATTTGGCCACAACATGGAAAATGATCTGAGAAGCAACTGGAAATGAGAGATTTCACACCAGAGGATGCTGTGAAGATGGGAAGAGGACTGTTTGGTAGAGGTGATATTGGGGTGGACCAATTTCAGAGACACACATGTATTGAGCCAGGATGACTCAACTGTCCTACTTCTCCCAAAAGATGTCTTTTTGCTTGACCATATAGGAGAAAAACATGGCCAAATCTGAGGTTGGACAGAGACCATTACTTCTATTAGGGCAGAGGCATGCCCTTCTGATTGTTTTGTACATGGCCTCCTTCTGTCTGTCCTGTCAATGATTAGGACCTGTCTGGGTAATCCCAGGCATAGACCCAAGAGGAGCAGTGCTGTGACTCGCTGCCATGCACAAAGTGAGAAGGAAGAAGACCCCACTCACTAGCAGAATGTTTCAGTGATCTGCACACATTACCCTGCTCCAAGAAAATGAGGTATTCAGATCATTGCTGTAGTCCTTCACATTGTCCTTCTGTGCAGTCACCTTAGCCCCCATTGGTTAGAACATAAAATAATTACAAGCAGTTCCAAACCTGTGTAGTGAGTTCATCCCTCTTGTTTTGCAAAGGAAAAAAATGGACACTTAGATTTTATTATTAATTAGTTAGTTTTTTATTTATTTTGAGACAGGGTCTTTTTTAAAATGTTAATTTTTATATTAGATATTTTCTTCATTTACATTTCAAATGCTATTCCCTTTCCTAGTTTCCTCTCCGAAATTCCCCTATACCATCCCTCTGCCCTGATCCTCAACCCACCCACTCCCACTTCCTGGCCCTTGCATTTCCCTGAACTAGGGCATATAATCTTCGCAAGACCAAGGGCCTCTTCTCCCATTGATGGATAACTAGGACATCTTCTGCTACATATATGCAGCTAGAGACACAAACTCAGGGGGTACTGGTTAGTTCATATTGTTGATCCTCCTATAGGGTTGCAGACCCCTTCAGCTCCTTGGGTACTTTCTCTAGCTCCTTCATTGGGACCCTGTGTTCCATCCAATAGATGACTGTGAGCATCCACTTCTTGAGACAGGGTCTTATACAGTCCAGGTAAGCCTTGGAATTGCTGTGTGTCTGAGGATGTTTTTCAAGTCTGAAGGATCCTTCTTTCAGATGCTAGTACTACAGGCATGGACCACCCATACAGCTGAACCTTGAACTTGAGACAGAGATTTCCCAAGGATACACAGCTGGAGTCACGTATTGAACACTACTGGACTCTTCAAAGATTAGATCTTTCCCTAGTGTGATATAGTAGGCTTCCCTCAAATCAACCCAACTCACTTGAATTAAATAACAATATTATAAATGCAAATTTGAACATACCAAGTGGACTCTATAAAATGTTTGTTAGTTGGCAAGTCAGGAAAATGGCTCTAGCACAGAGAACCTAATGAGAAAAATCCCTTCAGAAACTGGCATCTATTGACAACGTGACTTGCCCAAAGTATTACCTTCGTAAGTGTTACCTTAAAACAAAACAAAATGAAAACTTTCTTTTGAAATTATCAAATAGAATTCTAATGATGCTTTAGAGGGTTATTTTGAGGGTAAAACCTCTATTGATCACTGGGAATTCTTTACGATTAGGTGGTCATTCTGTAGCCAAGAGCCATGCTTCCCTTTTCTTCTGTTCTACCAGGAATGGCCACCCCTTCTCCAGGTATGACTCATCCCACTGAAGTGATAAACATTATGGAAAGAACTGGCCAGTAAAAAAACACAAAGGGTTATTCATCTCTGGCCAACACTCAAGGCCACTATTAACAGAGTCCCCTATGACAGAATGTGAAGTTACACTCAAGATCTAATGTGTGCCTGGTAATTACTGTAACAGACAGCGAGCTTGAGAAGGCTTAAATATTACTCTGCAGTGGGATTTAAAGGCCATTTGGTCAGCAGGAGACTGTTTGGCATGTGGTGTGCCTTTTCACACTTTTGATGGTCAGATGCCATGATTGGAACTGTGACTGCCTGCTGTTCTCAAACAATTTAGCCTCCTCTTGGACTGCCCTGTCATTGGCAGGAATACTTGTCCAGGCATCCAAACCTATCTATTCATTAGTGTGTCAAAGTGCCTGTAAATGTTAGATTGCTTTTGAGAAGCAATTGACTAATCTATATATCAGAAATGTATTTTTTGGAAACTTTCCCCATAGCTTTTCTGTAAGAATTTTGAGAAATGTCATTGTATTCTGACGATTTACTAATACAGGCAAGCTGCAGTGACTTGGACTATCTGTTGACTGAAACACCCTGCAACAATCACAATGCAAGTTGAACGAGAAGCCATAATGGAAATGTCCATGAATACCCATTCCCCAAACCTGAACATGTTTTCATATTTGTAGCATCCTGCCTGATTTATTTTGGAACCTGCTGCTATGAATTTTGTAGTTCCAAGTATACTCCCTCTTCTACCTGGGAGAGTCCCAGGAATTTTTGTTTGTTTGGGTTTTTTTGGCTCAAAATAAAAGTTTACAGAAGGTAAGGTTGAGGTTGAATCAAAGCTAAATAGTGTTGTCAACAAGTGCTTGCCGTCTTTCAAAGTTTTGTCTTAATGAAAGTGTAGACTATTCACAGATTATAGGATATGGAGGATTTGGATAAATTTCAATTTTGGCAGTATATTTACCTGCCCTCATTTTTCATTAATTCATTTTCTGCCTTTACTGGTTCATAGAATATGTTTACCATGACTGCCATGGATAAAAAGGAAGCTTCCACTTTCAGCACAGATATCTTCACTGCACTGTGTGTGTGTTTGCATGTGCATGTGCATGTACATGCATGGGTGTGTGAATGGGCATGCCACAGTTCATATGTGGGAATCAAAAGGCACCCTGTTAAAATCTGTTTTCTCCTTCCATGGTTTTGGTACCGGGGATTAAATTTGGGGCATTAGCCTTGGTGGCAAGCACTCTTACCCACAGAACTATGTGAGCCTCTGAGCTCATTTGCTTTTAGTTCCACTGAAGTAAAATGTCCCTTCTAACATTGCTCACTTGGTAAGTGTATAGCTCGATAAATTTCCATAATATAAATGATAAGAAATTCTCTTATATGTAAGAAAAAAATAAACCTAAGAATTCAAAGCCAATCTCTTGCCTCTTTGCACTGCTGACTCTCAGACATTAACCACAGTCTGCCCCACTACTACCACACATCACATTCACTTTCAATGTTTTAAAACTCCTACTTATTAGAATTATAAAATGTGCCTTCTTTTGTCTGTTTTAACTTATTCAGAAATTTTATGTGGCATTTATTTTCACTGATTGGGTCATTTTCTTTGCTGTAAGTGTTACACTTTATTAAAAACACAATTAAGTTATTCATCCTATTCTTGCTAGACACCTGAATTGTTTTGGATTTTCTAAAATTATTATTTCTTGTGGCCATAACAAACAATACTACTAGTACATTCTGGTACACGTGTTTTACAGCTATGCCTTCCAAACTGGAACATCCCCTCCAAGAGTGAGAGCTTCTCCTTAAGACTGGAGAAATACATGAAACTCATAGATTTCAAAAGGCTCCTGAAACTTACAAGATTCACAAGCCTCCTTCCAAAGGTTAAATAAGCAGTAATAATTGCTAGGAAGAAGAGAATCTCCAACCAGCTAAGTTTCCTGAAAGCCAGACAGGCAACATTTGGGATCCAGTGTTCATTAGTTTTTCCCCTTGCTGGGGAGGGCTTCATGGTGATGCAGCTGCCTTTCAATCACCCATGCTCCAGGAAATAACCCATCATCCATATTTCTGTGAGTTTCGCCAATAAATTCAGTGGTTCTCTAAGTGTTTTATCATTGAGCTCCAATCTGAGAAATTCACATTTATTACTGAACATATAATTAAGTTCTCTGTGTGTATGTATGTGTGCACATATGAAAATGTTACATCATGAGTCAACTTAGGCTATAGGGAGGTTGTCTTCAAGATTGCTAATGAGATTGAGCATCTCTTTGTGTGCTTATGGGCTGTGGATCTTACAAGTGGAACTACTAATCCCTTTGCAAATATTTCTAAACTATTGTCAGACTTTCTCTTTTTTGTTTCAAAGATATCCCTTCTCTATATGAACCCTCTCTTGGATATTTGACTTTCAATATAATCATTTTAATTTAAATAGTTGAATTCTCATACTCTTAATGATGTCTTTAATGAAAGGAAGTTCTGTACTTTAATATTTAATTCATAATGATTTTTGTGAGTTATGGATTTTCATAGGCTTATTAGATGGCTTTGCCTCCTCCATTGTCTTGGCACCCCATCTAGGTATGCTCTTCCTGGACCCTCATCATGTGTGTCTTTCAGCTGTCTAGTAGTGGCTTTTGTATAGTGGTTAAAATTATGATGCATGGGTTGTTGTTTAAAATTTTATATTCAATTTACCACTGTGGTCTCCACTGTTATATTTGGGATTTTACCTCCTTGAAAGGAAGTTTCTCAGGTGGTTTCCATGCCCTTGAAGAAAGTAAACCTGCGATGATGACCAAGCCAGTAGCAGTGCCTCGAGGACCAGACAGGGAACTAGCCTGAGGGGACCACCAGTCTGGCACCTTACAGGATTGCTGGGTACAGACCACAGACCAGGTTGGAGATTACCCCTGCTGGGTGCCAAAATGCTAGAAGGGCATAGCACTCCTAATACCACTTCTGAGATGACCCCAAACAATCAGAGACTGTGGTTACCCTTAAAAGAAGCGAGTAAGTGGAGAAATGACAAAAAAGAGAAACAGAAGGTCATGGGCACAACAAAGAGAGACAGAACCAGAGACTTGGTGGTAGGGAGGAACAGCCTAATGCCAGCTGGGACCAGGGTGGGTTCTGGGCATTTGCTGCCACCTTTGGCCATGTCTGGGTCTGTGGTCTGCAGCAATAGTGCTCTATCATCACCAAAGGTCAGGTGGATATCCCTGGTCTGTTCTGCTGCTCAGGGACATGTTGATGTCTGAAGGATGAGCAGAACTGGCCCCACCTCTCTCCTGGACATAATGAGATATCAGGCATGAAAGCAGAAGAGCTGACCCTATCCCTAGCCAGCTACACCACTTGGGAGAACAGTTCCTGTACATTGTGAGGGTTGTGGGTGAGCTGTCCCCCAGAATATAAGCATGGAAGAGTTGGCCCTGCAACTCATGTCCCATGCAGTGCCATGGATTATGGAGAGAGAACCCCCTCCCTTCTCACCTCTTGCCATCTCTTACAGATGGGGGACCTGGCTCTGGGGTCATGAAAGCAGGAGAGATGTCCCTGTTTCTCATCTGATGCACTTGGGAAGTCAGGTCCTGAACCTCATCTGAACAACACAGAAGAGCTGGCCCTGGATGTGGGCATTGCAAGTGACCCTTTTCTAAGGGTCTCTTATCTGCTGTGTGGTGGCATGGACTAGGGAGAGATGCCCTCCTCCCCTCACTGATGACTTGTCACCTATGACAGGTGGGGGAGCTGACCCCTGGGTTATGAGAGTGGGAGAAATGTCCCTATCCCTCCGTGGGTATGACAATCAGGAAAGCAGGCCTTGCACTGTGCTTGGACAGCAGGATAGAGCTGGCTTTGGTTGCAGGGGTTTCTTCCAGTGAGCAGGTCCCCAAAACATAAGAGCCAGTGTGCTAACCAGCTCAGCTACCTCTCAGACACAGATTGAAGTCCATAAAGGTGCTGTTTCTACAGATCTAAAGCTATAGGATATCTATAACACAGGATGACCACTGGATATACTAGAGCAATCCCATCAAGGTTCCAGTATTGATTGGTTAGCAGGAGCTGGAGGGCTCAATTGTAGTGAGCCAATACCTCATCGCAATGAACATTTGGAAGTAAAGAAGTGTGGGAAAAGGGTGCACTGTGGGACATGACATACTACACATTCCATGATGAAGTTTTTTTCTCTATTGGGGTAGGGGACAAGTTGGGTGACTACAAGCGTAGATGTTGCATTTGAGATGAGAAAGAGATGAGTGGGATTTGGGTACATGATGTGAAATTCACAAAGAACCAATAAAAAGTTAAAAATAAAAAAAAAAATGACCAAACAGAAAACAAAGCAAAACAAACAAAAACCTAAGATCGGTGTTATAGTGTGACTTTCCATCACTCTTCTTTTGTCTTGTATGTTCAAGTCTCCATCTTAGAATCAACACATTTCAGTTGTTGGTATCTGAAAATGTAAATATTTCATTTTAGCCTCAAAACGAAAAATTTTAAATATGAGAGATTTAATATCATAAGAGATTTTCCAGTGATGATTTTGCAACAATATTCTAAAAGGCCATTCTCTTTCAGGTGCTGTCATAACTTTTGGAAATTCAACTAGAACCTTGGCCAAGGTAATGGGTCTCTATAGTTTTTTGGTAAGAATTTACTTTTTCTTTCATGGTAGACTTACAATATTGTTGGATATGTGAATTTTAAACAATTTAAAAGTTATAGCACAATGTCTTCCATAAGTATCTGAAGAAATTTGGATATTATCTCTACAGAAACTGTTCCTGTCTATCACCATGTCCTCAGGTTCAGAGATCCTGGCCCCTTACAGATTTAACTGCTTGTTAAATACATCCTGTGTGACTAGCCATGCTTCTGTTCACCATTGCTCAACCTGGGCCTAAAACCAGCATGTGTCAAGGCAGTAGGCATTCATTCAAGGGAGCCTCATCTCTGATCCCTCCCACTTTATTCTTCAGCATCTTTGCTCCTGATGGTCCTATTTGCTCCACAATGCCTTCAGACTTTTCCTTTCCATGTTTAGATGTATATTATTACTCTCTGTGAAAGTGATATAACATTACAAACTAAATTATCATGGCCAGGAGCACTGGCCCCATGGTCCTTTCAACTAAAAAATTAAATTCACTGAATATTTATTTAGTCATAAAATTATACAGCTCAATTATCCTCAGCATAAGCAGTGCTGCCAACATTCTTCTACTTACACAACACCACATCATTCTCCCAGAAAGTTAACATGAGTAGAGAAAGCTCTCTTCTTCAAATCAGACCTATCTTTGAACTTATTCATTCAAAAAGGCTCCCATATAAGTGAACTAAAATAGATGATAACTGAGTGATACAGTTACCACATCTCTCCTACAGTAAACATTGCACCACTAGGATTGGCCCACAAATCACAAGCAACTTATGGTTAGGGAAAAGAGTATGATGCTACAAATTCAACTTCAGGGGCATTTAGACTTATGGCTGTTGTCATGGCAGGAGACATGCTGGTAGAAGGATGACATGCTGAGCACAATGAATATTTCAAATGCTGCAGAAAGTACTGGAAGTAATTTAGTGTCCCTGAATTTTCCTGAACATTGATGCAATACTAATATTTTACTATCTTTAGTGTAAGCATCTGCTGAAGAAAATCCAACATGGAGGAGAAGCTAAATCTATTCTGCATGTGTCAAAGCACTATTATCAGTAGGAAAAAGTGGGAGGAGCCTCTTTCTTTGACATAAATGGCCCTCATGGGTTTGTTATTGTCACTGAAGCTTTAATTTTGAAAGGGATGTCTTGCTGTCTTCCTTTACAGGGCAGGATGTACTTGAACTTGTATTGCCCCAGTCTCTGTCTCTCAATTGCTGGTATTGTAGACATGTGCCCCTGTACCCTGCATTGCCACTCATAATTCAGTAAAGTCCAGAAGCTTTCCTTTTGCAAATCAATACCCTCCTATTTGAGGGAGTTAAAACTTCCCAGAACTGAGCAAGGTGAGCAAGGTCTTGGAAAGGAGAATGTGACAGAAACTGGTAGCCTTCACTTCAGAGAGGAACCTTTGGGAGATTTGCTTTACCAGAATAAAAGATCAGAGATATACCTGTTCCAGTAAATCTGTAAATAAGCAAATTTATACTCTAACCTGGAGCCCTTAGTATTCCACCTGAAGACAAATTGTGGGGAATTGCTGGCTGGTATCCAGTTGAGCTGAGGTCTGAAGCCCAATGGTCATAATTCACCTACATGACACGGTAGGTGTTCCCTCATGCGCCTGGAACTCTGGCCCCTGACTAAGTTACCACCCTCCACAGCCCCCACAAGAGAAGCATGGTCAGTAGTCACAGTAAGCAATGGCCCAAGCTTCTGACTTTCAGGCTAAACTCCTCCCCAGTTACCTAGCAACAGTGAAAACCATAAAAAGGGCTGTTCAGCCCTACCTCACTCTCTTACTTCCTGCTCTCTTGTCTCCCTCTTATCCCTCTCTCCCATCTCTTTGTCTTCTCTCCTCTCTCCTTTCTCTTTGTCTTCTCCTCTCCTCTTCTTTCTCCCTCTTACTTTCTCTCCAGCCTTCTCTCTCTCTCTCTCTCTCTCTCTCTCTCTCTCTCTCTCTCTCTCTCTTCTCTCTTTCCCCTGCATTTCTATAATAAAGCTCTTAAACCATAGAGAGTCTCTGCTCCATTAAGACCTGCTGCGCACTCTGGTCAGTTTTGGGAACTTCTTCCCCTATTCCTTCTCTCCTACAACCCTGGGGCTTTAGCAAGGTACTTCAGGGGTCCCCGGTCGGGGGCTGCCCCTTTCCACCTCCACTGTGTGGGTCAGGCATGCCCTCCCGGGGCCATATGGAAAACATCCAGCATCTCTGCCTGTGTCTGCCTGCCCAGAGCACAGGAACTCTGGTAGGACATTAGGCCCCCTTTCCTCCCCCACTTCTCCCCAGGGCCTCACCGCACTCCCCCCTTTATTTTGTTCCCAACAACAAACAGTAATATGGGAAGTTGGCTACCCATGGATTCCAATGGTTTCTGACTTGTGAATTCTGTGTTTTATAAGTAAAATTGAACAAGTTGACTGATTGCATTGTTATGCATGTCTGTATTGGCTTCCATCTTTACATGGTCCACCCATGCAGCCATGGGAATGGAGGTAGCTACCAGAACATGAGTAACTGACCAATAGGTACATCACTGAAGACAATTATTTCTACTCTTCCAGCAGCCTTTCACTGTCTTTATCTTCCTGGGGAAGAAAGGAATCTTATGAATTCCTTCCTCATCTATGGCTGAATATTTACTGGCACAGTATTTTGTGGGCTCTATGCAAGCAACTATATCTGTTACAAGTTCTTGAGTGTCATGGATATACTACATTCCTATCCTGATTAGTTTTATTGCCTGCCTCTCTCACTTGAGAAGAGGGGACCTCAAGTGATGAATTGTCTTGGTCATATTAGCTTATAGGTATATCTATGAGGCATTTTCCTCATTGTTCATTGATCTGGAAGGCCCATTCCAATGTGTTACTATCCCTAGGCAGGTGTTCTAAGCTATACAAGAAAGCAAGCTGAGCACTGAGCTAGAGGGCAAGCCAGGAAACAGTGTTCCTCCATGTTTTCTGCTTCTGTTCTTACCATCAACTCCCGCCATGATTTTCTTCAAGGATGAACTATGACCTTAAAGTACAAAACAAAATAAACCCTTTCTTCCTCTAACATTCCTTTTAATCATGGTGTTTCTCTCAGCAACAGAAAGCAAACTATAACACCCCCAAGGTAGTATTTCATAGCTCTCTATTGTCTTTTAGTACTAACAATCTTCGAATTCCTTCTTCTGTAGCTGTTCCCTGAGCTTTGTGGTGGTGGTGGTGGTGGTGGTGGTGGTGGTGGTGGTATAGTACGGATGTCTGCATTTTCTTAATGAATAGGAAGAAGGTCCCCAGGATGCTCCTGTGCTATTTCCCATCACTGTGAAGTGTCTTGGATGCCAAGTGCATTGTTCCTTTACATTCTCTGCATATTTTTTTCTACAAAAGTATAGACTTCTGATTCCTGTCCTAATACTTTATATTGATTATTATGGTTTCTTTGTAAAGGATACCATATCCCTGTTGATAACATGATACACTAATTTTTAAGTTACTGGATCTTTTAAAAAGATCAAATGATGTCCACGACATGGACATATAGAAGTTCAGAAATATAATATATTCACAACCATGCTATTTGTCCTCAAGTCCACAAATAATATGAAAATGAAAACTCTGGTAGTATTCATAACTACATATAATTATTATTTTTCTGGATTAAATCACTTTTATCAGAGGTGACTTCACAATAAAAACAAAACAAAACAGAACAAACCCAAAAACTTAACAAAGTTAAGATTAATAAGACTAGATTGATGTGATGAAATTTAGGCAGTTGAGAAAACATGAAACACAGAAAATGATTCTGGACAGAATTTGGGGGAGGGATTATTTTCATCTTGCATTAAGCTCTGTCTCTGGGTGGCAGGAGTTGATCTGCACACAGCACCAGTCCCTCTTGACTTTTATAGTGCTTTGTTTACATGTCTCGGGTTTCCTTGAGGTGGAGGTGGAAGGAGGCAGACACTCAGGAAGCAGGAAGATTTAGGCCCACGTGTAGCTAAGGAAGATGCAAAAATTGGAACAGCTGAATTGACCTTCTCTCAGAGTGTCTTTAGTGACTTTGAACATCTATTTACCACAAAGAAAATAAAACCGTCCTATTTCTAGACAGGGGATGGTGTTGGGTGGGTGTACATGTAACTTGCCAAAGATTCCCCTGTGTTATTTTCCTTACTGGAGTTACATTTTCAGCACTAACCTTTTGTTTTCCGTCTCTGTGTTAATATGGGCCTCAGATTTTCATTCATCTGTCATTCTCTGTAAGTGTTGGAACTTTATCTATGGAATGATAGATCACAACCACAGACTGTCCTTTGGCTTTTGTCTTCATGTGTGTTTCCCATTCTAAAATGTGAGCATAAAAATTCCATGAAAATGCCCTTACTTTGCCAAGGAATATAAACTGGCACTTCTGGAGAGGTCAAGTTCACTGGGAAGAAAACTGTAAAGCCAAACAGGGAGCCAAGAACAAAACAAAAACCAACGCGAGGCTCCACAATCTTCCACTTTGTGATTTAAACTGTAAGAAACACTTCACCTATCCTCCCTGAGCTAGCGCACTATTGTTTTTTGAATAGAAACTTTCTCTCAGATGCTTATGTGTCTGAGTACTTGGAATCTACTTGGGCATATTCTTTAAGGACATTATGGACTTTCAGTGGAGAAGAGCTTTGCTGGAGGAGGGATGTTGCCAGGGTTGGAAGGATTTGAGAGGTTTTAGCCTGGCATAACTTCCTGTTATCTTTCTATTTCCTGTGTGGATGAAATGTAATTGGCCAGGATCAGGCTCCTGCTGCCATGCTTGCTCTGCCATGATGGACTGACTATGTCCTCTCTGGAACTGTAAAGTAAAACAAGCTTTTGCTTACCTATTGGTCTTTTGGCCATAGAATTTTATGATAGTATCAGAAAAGTAGCTAATACCCACCAATAGATAAAACCACTCCAAGACTAAAGTCTTACTGGTAATTTAGCTTTCAAACCCACAAGGCTCTCTATGGGATTTTATGGAAGAACTATGACATTCTTGTAGGGGTGTGTGGGAGAGCTCAGGTGTTCCCTTACGTTTGTTTGATTTAGAAACTGACAAACACAACTGACTGCATTGGCAGGCCAGCTTATACAAATTGCAGACATCTTCCAGCCCTTACTTTTCCCTCCTGCAATAGCAGTAGGTATGATTTTGGCTCCATGTTGCTTAGCTGAGTCATATACTAGTTCTTGGTTTTTTTATGTTTTCCAGTCAGGCTTATGTTCAAACTATGTTATATTCTTTTGAAGATACTAGTGAGTGGGTTTGTTAATGACATTTCCATCCTTACATATAAATCATTGTTCTTCCTTCCCCACCCTTTCCCACTTCCTTTTCCAAATCCCTGATATTCTCCCTTTTACTTCCTGTCCCTTTTCTTTTTCTAAATTCCCACACTTAAAGGAAACAACAGTAATTTTCTGTCTGGGTCTGGCTTATATTACTAACTATGATGATCTTCATTTAAAACCATTTTTTTTTTTTGCAAATAACTATGGATATTTCAGCTAATTTTATATTCTGATTATTGTGAATAGGGCTTGGAGCTTTACTTCTGAGTAACATATCTGGAGCAAAAAAAGAACAACAGCATAGTGTAGACTCTAGAGCATATTCTAGTGAAGTGTATGTCACTCCTTGCCAAAGGCCAAGTTTGTCTTGATAAATTTTATCTGGCAAGTGATAAGGTAAAGTCTTAATTTACTTTTACTGTCTTCAGCAAGCACTTCAAAGTAAAGCTGTGTGTGGATGTGTGCAAGTGTGTGCATATGTATGTATAGATGTGTGTGTGTGTGTGTGTGTGTGTGTGTGTGCAGATGTGAGTATAGTATGTACATGTATGTTCAATAAAGTATATGCAAGGGTGTGTGTGGTATGTGTGTGCACATGGGGGCATATAGTTGTGAGTGCTTGGTTACATCAAAGTCCAATTGCTATTAGGTTAAACTCAGAAGGCTTTTTACAAGGAAGGATATTCTGCTAAGAAGTAGATGGTTGTCATCTATATTTTCATACTACTCAAAGACATCTTAACTGTAAATTATCCAGAGTAACGATGAGAAGAATGAAGTGGTTATGAAATCAAAATAATAAGTGTGAGATTACTTTACCATTATGGACTATTTTAAAGAAAAATATAACCTGAAATAATTGTTTAAGAAATTTCTAGTCAAAGTCATCAACTTATTGATCAGTGACATAAACAAAAGCTCAGAACCAAAATAGCACAAACATCTGGACTCATGCCCAGTCGTCAGGTGGTTGTTACGGCTCTGAGGTTTGTGGAGTAATTATCCCCTTAGAGTCCATGGAGAAACTGGGAAAAGTGAAATGAAATCATGAGCTGTCTCAGACAGTGATAAATAAACCTGCAGGGTGTACAGATCACGCTGTGAACTTTAAGGTTCCGTTGAAGGTAGAAGACAGTTCCTTCTCAGTTGCCAGAGCCAACATGTCAGAGCAGAGATAAGCCCAGTAAACCCTCATTTGTGAGCCTTTCCCCAGGGCCTGAGGAAGGCAGAGCAGGAAGCTCTCCCTGCTCCCTGCTTCCTGATAAAGCAGCTGTGAGGTAGATCTGACTTTCTCCAAAATACATGTGTGAATAGCAGCATTTTACATAACCTGTGTCTATTTTTTTATTCCAGGAAAGGAAGTACTATTGATATATTTTGATGTTCTTCCAAAGGTCAAGGCTGATTTATGGTACAATTTAGGAACTGTAACAAATTCTAGCAAATCAGTTGTTGCCTAATGAATTGACAAGTAAAACTGAGGATTTCCTCTGCAGAACACAATCCTGCCTTTCAGAGGTGCTAACCGTGAGCTTTGTCCTAAGAAGCTGGCTGTTGAGTATAGTAGGAGACAGGGATTACCTCATAGGTTTGGCAGTTGTTCGTTGGACCATAACGCCACCAGAAGGATGACGTTGTCATCTTCATCACAATCACCCCAGTGTTTGGTATGATAGGTAATGACTATTTAATATTAAACATTGACATAAATATTTCAGTAACTTGATAAATATTGTGTTTTTAAAAAACAAAGTATTATAGAAAGTGTCACAGTGAACTTCCGGGGAGGGGCTGATGTGGGACTCCAGGGCATCCTAGAAGAAGAGGTGCTTGGATGACAGTGTGGGTCAAACTAAAGGGGTAGCAGAAGTAAAGACATAGACAGCAGGTGGAGAGCCAGGGTGCTAGCGGCTGGAGAAAAGACAGTCAGGTAATGGAGGGTGGCTTTACTTCTTAAGATGCACTGGAGCATCTCTGATAGGCAATGCTCACGGCAAGCAACCCCAGCTTCTCAGTGGTCTTTCCACCACAAGTGTTTGCTTTCTTTGCTCTCTTATTGATGGCTCCGGGTCTGCTGCTGTGGTTTCTCTTGGTTGTGTATCCAGGTTTGTTTCACACTCTGGGGTGCAGACCAAAGGTGGGAGCTCTCCAGAGCATGTCCTTAGGGCAGAGAAGGGACAGATAAGCAGGAATGCGCCATCAGCTCCAATGATGTCAAACTCTTGAACTGGAGGATGAGCACTGGACCTACACTTACCATGCAGGGATTTTACAGACTACTGCTGCAATAAACGATCTCACAGATGTGGGTGAAATAGTAGACGATAACCAGAGCCCTTTGGGGTTCCGTGTACTCCAGAATACTCATTATTCACAGTGGCTAGATAGTACTGTTAATGAAGCAAAGCGGGCATTCATGACACAAAAGAAGCAGCAGCACTGTAGTCAGAATTCTATCCCTACATATACCTACATATGACTAAGGTAACCATCTCTGGCTTATCTTAGTCAAAGGCATTGCTTTTATTCCCTCTGTCTCTTTAGCAGTCATACCAATGGGACAAATCTTGAGCACTCTAGGCACATTCTCAACTCTGAAAAAGTGCACTCAGGTTTGATGCAACACTCAGTTGGAAGGAAGTGAGGCTTTTGCTCACTTTGTATTCAGACAAGTACACAGCCATCATTTTGCAGGACTAGTTACAGAGATATAAATGACTTCCCCTCACCATTCTGTGACTCTGCCCATTAACTAAGCTTTTTATATCCAGTGTTTGGGGACTGACCTACATCCTTAGAAACTGAGGAAGTGGGGACAAGAAGAGGGAGGTTGGTGAATTTATCCAAGCATGAACAACACAGAGTTTTACAGACATGGCTATCTGTGTGATAAAATTACAGACATGGTGCTTAGCAGGTGGGCTCTGCAGTCCTGGATCAGATACTGAAGCCGCTCTACTCTTCAGTTTCTTCTTTACTAAAATGTGAGGAATAGCAGTTTCTCCCAGCTAGTTCTGGGTGACTTTAACTGAGGTCTTTTATGTGGATGTATCTCAGGAGCTACTAGTATGCTTGTTAGGAATGTTCAGTCCAAATTTAAGTGTCCTGTTCTAGTTATTTAAATTCTCCATCCCAGAGTAACATCTTGCTGATGTTACTTCTGTGTAACATCAGCAAGAGACAAACTGCTTTTTAAGTACGTGTAAGAATACAGTTATATAATTGTATATAGTGTTTTAACATCCAAGCAAACATTTTGGGCACTCAAGTGACATAACTTGCTTTCAGTGGCAACATGGAATGACGCGATCTTGGCTCATCCAACTAATCACTTATTTGGAGGTCACCTCACCCTGCAGTAGTGAATAATATTTAGTTCTGATAAGAAAATATTAACCCATTTTATCTGTTGAGTTTTTCAAAGGATCTGCTTTTGATTTCTCAGCTGTAGTCTCTGGGTTTGGATTTTCTCTTATGGTTTGAATATTCCATATTCAGCTACCAAATCTTATTTCCCCCCCCCCAGTCACAAGCTGATCATCCAGCTACCCAACTATGTATTTTTGAAAATTGCCTATGTGGATTGGGCCAACCTGGATGGATCTTTAGCACCTTCACCACGGGGAGCAGAAAAGGAGGTGAGGTAAATATCACAGAGCAGGTTGTCTGTGGTCACCCATCTAGGACACATGTAACAGTAGCTCAACACATTTTCACATACAGCATCCTCTATGACTCACTCATCACTACTGTCCCATCGCACACTTACAAACCATGAAAGAGAGGTAGAAGTCAAGATGAGTGACATTGACCAACACATCCCAGCCTTGATAGTCACACATCCACCAAGTGTTTGCATACCACCTTGGCTTCAGGTGGAAGAGAAAAAAAAGCTGGTAATTGTTCTCAGATGGTCACAGGTGATACCATCATCAGAGACAAACTCACGAGTAGGACTTCGAGTGCTTTTGCTCAGCCTTTTGCTATATTTCAAAAACTTCTACATAACTTCTGTATTAGTCAGGGTTCTCTAGAGTCACAGAACTTACAGATAGTCTCTATATAATAAAGGAATTTATTGATGACTTACAGTCTGTAGTTCAAATTCCAACAATGGTTCAGTAGTAGCTGTGAATGGAAGTCCAAGGATCTAGCAGTTGCTGAGTCCCACACGGCAAGAAGGCGAAAGAGCGAGAGCCAGACTCCCTTCTTCCAATGTCCTTATATGGTCCCCAGCAGAAGGTGTAGCCCAGATTAAAGATGACCTTGGACTCGGAGATCTCCCTGTCTTAATCTTCTGGATTCAATCACCACTGTGTCTCAAGATCTCCATACCAAGATCCAGATCAGAAACTTCTATCTCCCAGTGTCCAGATTAGGTTCACTGGTGAGCCTTCCAATTCTGGATTGTAGTTCATTTCAAATATAGTCAAGTTGACAACCAGGAATAGCCACTACACCTTCTTTGGCACATGAGTTTTGAGTGCTCCAAGTGGGGATTTATGTGCGAGCTCTCACACAAAGGAGCCAGGTGGAACATGTACTTTCTGTGTGTGAGAGACAGTATTGTTCAGGAAAGAAATGTCCTACTGCCCTTTCCTCACAAAGAGCTCTCAGGAAATCTACTCCATTTGGGCTTCAACTAATCATTTCTAAAGTGGGTTCCATATAGTATTTTTTCAGGGATAAAAATCAGCTAATACATGAACAATACATTGAATTGTGCCTGTCATGGGGTAAATAAGTGTTGCATATATTTTAGCAATTGTCATGGGAAGCTAACTGTCCTGACTCTAGAATCTTGAGTCTTGAGTTATCTGAACTCAGGGAACTACTGTAAGCCATAAATATAGAATTACTGGTTTGCTAGTTCTGAGAAACTGTAGTTTTGAGGAAAGTTGAATTAATCCTACACAAGTGTTACAAACAGCACCCTTGTGGGACTGTGAAGGTAGCCTGGTTCCTAGTGGACCTAAGGTTAGAAGCCCCAGTGATCCTGAAGGCACCTCATGTAATTCCCTGGTACCAGGCCCCTGTCACTAGACACAGCCCTCCCTGTGTAGTAGCCCTTTGTGGCTATCAGTCATGTCAGGGCAATGCCCCAACCCCTTCACAGGTTGAATATTTGACCACAGGTCAAGTAAGCTCAAGAGTACATTGTAATGAGGTACCTAAGGGCCTGGAGGACTTAGACAACAGGTTTTCCTTCCCAGACCCTCCTCCCTGCCAAAGGTATTTAACCTCAGGCCAACCCTGAGAAGTGGGGTATGGTTTTACTCATCCACTTTCTGCCATGACAATAAATGTCTTAAAATCATGGACTGTCTCTTTTCATCAGGATCTGCAGTGGGTAGCCATGGAGAAAGTCTTTGCCTATAAAGTCGCTGTCTAATCTCCTGTAGAAGGTCTATCTGCACTCCTAGCCACAGCTGCCACAAAGCCAAGCTCAAGCCAACCACTGTCAATCCAAGAACTCCCCCAGCAGAACCAGCTGGAGTTCCCCTCTTTTCCCCCTGGCCCTGGGTGAGACCAACTCATGGACCCCCCTCCATTCTCAGCTCTTCTGTGGCTCACAGCAGGGCCTGGGTGCACAAGAGCCTGAGAACCAGATGGCCCTGGCCTCCTTGCAAGCCTGGGAACCTCTGAGCCAGCTCTGGCTGTCCTGCACCTCAGACTATGCTTCCCTACCCCCGGAAGGAATACCCTAAGGTCCAACAAACACTCTGTGACCACATGGGGTAAGCACAGTCTACTTCCTGCATCCTGCCTCCCCAGTGGCCAGTGCTCTGCGGAAGAGCAGACGTGGGACCCATAGCCCTACACACCTTCTTCTCTAACTCCAGGTACAGACACTGGAACTTTCATAGAGTCGCTGGTGAATGCTTATAATTTCCATGAGTTTCATAAGCAGTCCCAATGCTAGATCTTGAGGTTGTGCTCAGCCACGAAAGCCTCCTCATTAAAAGTGAGTTACTTTAGTTGTTGCAGAGACTGTCACTTTCAGGCCATGACAGTTGAGGGGTTTCTTCTTTCTTTTTCTTTTCAGATTAATATGAACACAGCATAATGGGAAAGTTGCTTCTCTCAGCAGACAATGTGGAAAGAATGCATACTTCTGTGTGAAGCAGGCCTCAGGAAGTAATGAACTGAATACAAGCCCTGCCATCTAGTTCCTTTGACACATTTTACATGTCCTATTGTGCCTGACACATGTTGAGTATATTGAATGAGACCACTGGCTCTTGCAGATAGAACATTTCTATACCTGAATGACTGGGTACCACATTGGTCCAGTAGCAAGGACCAGGGATGTGTTTATTTTCACCAGGACACAGGATGTCCTGGCGAGAGGAAAATTGAAAATTCACAAATGGGAGCTTGTGGGTACCTTTACGACACACCTGCTCTGTCTACACCCATGACAATTTTACTCTCTCCTAGCCTCTACTGCAAAAACCAAGGCTGGTTTACATGTGGGTAGGTGTTTACCCTCCTCCTCCTCCTGCTCCTTCTCCTTCTCCTCATCCTCCTGCTCCTGCTCCTCCTCTCTTCCTTTTTTGAGTTATTCTGTGTAAAATTTTGACTTTAATTACTGGGCCAAAGGCTCAGTTTCTTTATGATTTCTTCATTGTACCATTGTGACCATTCTGGAAACAGAACACAAAAAGTTAAATTGGTTCACTGGTTTTGTGTGTGTGTGTGTGTGTTTTCATGTGTGAAGATACAATCACCCACACACATGCTTGTGGATATCAGAGGTCAACAAAAGTGAATTATTCCATCATTCTCCACCTTTTTTCTTGGGGCAGGCACACATAGACATAATAGACTTTTGTGTATGTTCTGGGGATCTAGACTTAAGCTTTTGACCTAGTTACCATAGTTGTCAACTCATCACACCCTAGACTCAGCTGAGTAACTCTGGAGATATTGGTAAGATCACATTGGCTTCCCCATGCCTGTGTAGACATTGACTTGATTGTTAATTGATATGGGAGAACCATCCCACTATTAGTGGCATGATCCCTATGTCCTGAATTGTAAGAAAGCCAGTTAAGTAGGATCCTGGGAGTAAGTATTTATTTAGACCAACAAACAGCACACCTCTATGGATCTTTATCCCTGCCTTGAGTTCCTGGCCTGACATTCCTCAGTGACAGATTGTGACCTTGAAGTGTAAGCCAAATAAACCCTTTCTTCTACTACAGGTTGCTTTGGTTAGAGTGTTTTATTAGGATCAGAAAAAAAAAAAAAAAAACTAGAACAACTAGAACAATTCTCATGCTTGCACATCAAGCATTTTATCCACCAAGCCTTCTCCCCTACCTGGATTGTCAGCCTTAACCTGATAATTTTTTTCAGTCCTTTAAAACATCTAAGGCAATATAACTTTCAGAGGGCTATCAAAGGAAAACTTCACAGTGCAAATTAAATCATTAGCACTGCATGAGATGAGTTAACTAGAGCCCTGATATACTGGAAGCCATGGACAGCTGTAGAGGCATGCTCTCAGTGAAGCCAAGCTTTCTGTCTGCTGAGTAGTGTTTAGCTGATTACAGTGAAGACTCTCCCCTCTTACTGGAGCTTGGATTACTTGGATCAACTTCCTTACTGAATGCACTTCATCGAAAGATCTCCAAGGCCTTGAGAAAGACCCTTCTGCAGTTTGAAACCTGCATGGGGCAGAGAAGATTTATATATCAGAAGGAAGAAACAGAATTAATTTATAAATCTTTTAAGTAAATGGTCTAAGTAAAGGGAAGGAGCTAGAGATAAGAACAAAATGTAACCACTAGGAAGTGTAGTCAAGCTGTGAGGTGTGGTCCTTGATGTTAAATGAAGCTGAATTCAGTTCAACTTCACAGGTTGGCTGGGAAACAACAAAGTATTTCATATATTATTAGAATTAGCTTTTTTCTTTGCTGAAGGCTTGGTGGATAAATATTGGTTATTTATGAAGCAGGGTTTTGTATTACAGTATATGTTGGATGAAATAATAATTTTATATCTATCAAAACCCAGCAAGTCAATAATGATGCTAACACAAGCAGATCAGCTTCAGAAACATAGTGAGATTCTGTGTCACAGAATAAAGGGCTAGAGATCTAGCTCAGTAGTACAGTATTTGTCTTGCATGTGCAAAGCTCCAGTCATAACCCCATATGTTTTGGTGAACTTTTCTAAGTATGATAAAATAATTGAATCAGTGGTGATGATCAAAAGTCCCCTCAATAAGTCAGGAGTTAGATAATGCTGAAAAAATAAATACAAACAAAATGTCCATATGTAGCAAAATGTCCATATATAGTCGATCTTTGTCCTGCAAAATCTTAAGGAGATCTTAGTGATTTTTCAGGCAATCTGTTCATTTTAATCTTTACATGGTTATGGTTTTCATTCATATATCCATTGCAATGGGAAAGGTATGCAAAGAATTATGTGCAACCAATTGAATAAGCCTATCCTTGGAATGAAGGAAGAGGCAGGAGAGCTCATCCAGGGAAAGAAAAAACACTAGGAACACTGGCAAGGAGTATCTGCTTCATTTGTATTGCTTTTGGTAAGGATTTGGGCAAAACAAACCAGCAAGATATAAGTGACTTTCAATGATTACTGTCTTGGGTGGAGGAACCAATAGAAATGAATAGAAAAGGAAAGTGCTAGGACTGAGCTCTGCTTATTGAGAAAACTTGTTTACCATGTAAGTTACAGCCAAAGAATGAGCTCATTGAGAGACAGTTCTCCTTTCCTAGGATTTTTCGCATGAGAGGGAAACAAGCAACCCGGGTGTGTGGAGAGCTGAGGACCAGGAGCAGGGTATTGGGAAGAATATTTCTAACCCTATTCATCTCTTCTTCCATTGATCCCAAACCCACTAGGTTGGCTTTGTGATGCACATGATTGATACAAAGAAAGCTGTATTCAGTTCACTTCACTTGTTGGCTGGGAAACGTTAAAGTATTAGGATTAGGTCATGAATTCAGCCTTGAGCTCTGCCCTATTTAGATTAGAGGAGCTAACATACAAATCTTTTACCTTTCAGTGACAACTCTATAGCATGGAGACATATTTTTACTTGTCCTGTTATTAATGGTGAACAAAGATGAGCTTGGAAGTGTGTGTTCCCTGAATGAGATGAAGGTAGGGGATGGCATTTGGAACCCATAATTACTGAAACTGAGGGACATGCACAAGGGGCTGTGTGGAGAAGGAAGTTTGAGTTGGTGACTTTGGTGAAAGGCATAGAGTTTGAATCAGGAAAGATTCTGGATAGGCCCTGGTGTTGATGGCTAGGTAGGATTTTTGACCCAGACGCCCAAACACCATGTCACCTAACACATTTCACTCAAGCTCGGAATATTTAATTTGCTTTGTCCTCTCAGAACTAATAAAGTTAAGTACCAAGGAGGCTTTTTATTTAGTATTCAATAGTAGGAGCTTCAGTTAGAAGCTTAGGCCCCACCCAAAACAATCGTACAAGTTTCTGGAGATGCACTCTTATTTCAGACATTTTTTTTTATACCCTCTATCCTCTTTTTCTTCAGCAATATGTTGCTTAGATGCTATGGTATACTTTTCTGTAACTCATTTTCAGTATCTAAGCAAGCTCTGAAAGAAAAAGACAGTGTTTCTGAGGATCCTAAGTGGCTTCTTCTTTAGGAAACAAGGCTGAGAATCAAGGAGATGGCTCAGGTCCATCCTTGGCAACACAGAGAGAATGGCTTGGAAGTCAGGCTGCCTCTCAGGAAGGACTTAGACTTCTTGTAATTTGTGAAGAAAAGAAAGATGTGTAAGAAGATAATATTTGTGGCCCCATGAAGAAAAAGAAAATCAGATTTAAGGGTTAGTTTAGAGAGATGCCCTTGAGGACAGCATGGATGTTAAGAATTACTTCCAAATGCATAGCTTAAGTCACTGGACAAGTGAAAATTGGCTATACACTGTTGGTGGGAAAAAGTGTGAACAGTTGCAGTGGCCACATTGTAGGTAGAGAGAGGTGGGATAGGCGAAGGTAGTCACAGTGTTGATGAGGAGACCTGTGGGCAGGTGAAGGTAGACAAACTGCTGGTGGGGAGATGTGTGGACAGGTGAAGGAGTCTCTTTGTTGAGAGGGAGAGATGAGGACATGTAAAGGCAGTCACGCTGTTGATGGGGAGATGTGTGGACAGGTTAAAGTAATCATACTGTTGATAGGGAGAGATATGGACAGGTGAAGGTAGTCACACCATTGATAGGGAGAAGTGGGGACAGGTGAATGTAGTCACACTGTTGATTGGAAGAGATATGGACAGGTGAATGTAGTCACACTGTTGATTGGGAGAGATATGGGCAGGTGAAGGTAGTCACACTGTTGATAGGGAGATATATGGACAGGTGAAGGTAGTCACACTGTTGATAGGGAGAGATATGGACAGGTGAAGGTAGTCACACACTGTTGATAAGGAGAGATATGGACAGGTGAAGGTAGTCACACTGCTGATTGGGAGAAGTGGGGACAGGTGAGACAGCATATGATATGTTCGCAGGAGATGTGTGAGCCAATGAAGTGCATTTAGCCAGGAGCAAAGCTCACAGTTTTGTCATAAGAAGATGCACGTTCTCATAAAATAAAAGAAGTTTGGAATGCTTATATATATATATATATATATATATATATATATATACACTTGAATATAATATTATATATAATGAATATATATGTAATGAATATATATACATATGTGTATATATTTTTATACATTTTTTTTCCAATTGAGAACTCAAGAAGACAAACAGCACTGAAACATTCGGGATGAAGCAGAGTGCTTCACAAGCTGGCATGTCAGCAGCTTAGGGAAAAGAGTGCAGACTTGGTAATGCTACCTCACTGAATTCCCCATGGACACTGACCCCTCACAGCTGGTTTGCTGTGGCTTGAAGTTTCTTCCAAATCCAGTTCTGTCCCTAGCTCGTGTTGCTGCTATGCAACCCCAAGACTCACAGCCATGTTCCAGGAAATTTATGACACATTGGTATAAACACAAAATGCCAATTAAATATGTGGCTTAAGGATAAAATAATTAAAGCTGACACACAGATATGAGAGAATAGAATTAAAAACTCTAAGAATGCCACTTTTGTGTTATAAAAATGTGAGATTTGGGTGGATTTGGGGGTTACTCAGACATACTGGAAGACTGTGGAATTTCACTGACTGCCAGCACACTTCATTAAGAAGTGTGAACATGCCGGGCGTGCTGGCACACACCTTTAATCCCAGCACTCAGGAGGCAGAGGCGGGTGGATTTCTGAGTTCAAGGCCAGCCTGGTCTACAAAGTGAGTCCCAGGACAGCCAGGGCTATACAGAGAAACCCTGTCTGGGATCCCCCCCTCAAAAAAAAAAAGAAGTGTGAACATCCATTCACAGGATGTGGGTACAGGAGGACACTGTCCAAGACAAATATGTTGATAGAAACTTCAGTAAATAGAAGCTGTAGCAGAATTTTTCCCCCAATTAATTTAAACATTAATACAACAAGAAGCCTGTGATTGGACAGGGAAAAGGGGGCGGAGCTAAGAGTTTCAGAGACAGAGACAGGGGACAGGTAGAAGGAAGGAAGATGGAGGAAGAGAAAGATGATCCAGATTCTGCATGGCTTTAAATAGCTACAGGTAGCTATTAATATCATAAAGGATAGAATAATTGGGATAACTTGTCTAATCTAGGTGGGCAGCTTGTATCATTATCAGTTGGCTCTGAAATTATTGTGTGGGCATCTTGTAAATTGAGAATTTATTGATATATAAATCTGACTGATTAATTATAAGCTTCTAGAGTTTTGATTTACTAGCTTAAGGGGATTTGTGACAACTAGCCACAGGGGGTAGTAGATGGCTGAGAAGGAACAAGCAGCTCTGAGGCAGGTGAACCAGAGCTGAGAAGACCAACAGGGGCTGGCCTAGAGGCAGAGAGACTGCTGGGGCAGAGAGTAGCAGGGTATAGCATGGGATGGTGCCATTTTTTTTTAAATTATTTCCCACAACAGTAAGTTTTCTAAGAACCGCCATTGAGATGTCCAGAAATTCTCCAGAAGTATGAGCTTTGAGGGTTATAGAAAGAGCAAGCAGCCTTTATACCTGTGTCCACAAGACAAACCCAAGGGAGCTGTAGTAGAAGGGGAATTAAAACAATCATGTACTCATGACACATCTTTGTAGCACTTTATTAAATTATGAGGTAGAAGCAGGTTCAATTATACAAAAAAAACCATTTTTTTTAAATCACAGATTGTTCTGCATAAAATCCATATATTTTCTTATTTCATATTATAACTGTCATGAACGTAAGGGAAAAATATATATAGACAGAGAGAGAGAGAGATGGAGAGGGAGAGAGAGAGAGAGAGAGAGAGAGAGAGAGAGAAACAAATAAATAAAATAGATGATAGATAGATAGATAGATAGATAATGTGTGTGATATAGAGTTAACTTTTTAGTATCTCAATATTTTTATGTATGTGTATATATATATATATATATATATATATATATGTAAAATTAAATGGTCCCTTTTTTCATTGTTGCTTTCCTGTTTATCTATAATAAAATTAAAAAAAAAACATATTACCAGTTTGACTGAGTATTAATAAAAGGAAATAGATAGAACATTGATGGGGAACTCAGCATAGCACTGAGTCTCCAAAAGTTGTTCAGGAAGAGCAGAGGCCCGCATTTCCTGGCAGAAACCAGGCAGCCATCTTTCTACTTCTGCCATCTCACAGACCTGTTCCTCATGTCTCTTATTCAATCTGAGAGGTTGTTGACTCTGATAATATAACATTTCCTGTTGACAATAATCTGTAAAATGCACTAGGTCAAAATGCTTGCTGACATTTGAAGGTCATGAGCTGCTTGCTGTGACCTTGTACAAGTTTGGCTTTAAGTTCATACATTTTCTCTTTTCATTCAGATTTGAGTTTTCAGGGTTATTCTTCAGGCCAACATTTGTAAGAGAAGCTGTTGCCATTTGTAAATGTGGTTAATTAGAATAACATTTACTTTTAAATATCCAATATTTGGCATGATTATCACACCTAAAGGTTATGTTGTTCCTTTAGATAAGCTGGGCTTCAAGGATGTCTGTTGTCTCCCTAGTCTATGCTGGCTAAATATAGGACTCTGAAGTAGATAGAAAATAACTGGCTCAGGTATTAAATCTACTCATTATCATGAAGAAGCTCAAGGATGCCTTGGCATTATTGACACATGGATTTCCTCTGGCTTGTTGCTCAAAACATTTCTTGGAACCCAGAGAAGGCAAAATCATTTCCATGAGCACTCTAGGAGCTATACCCAGTCAAGATGGTTCACTCAAGAAGAACCAGTCCAATTTAATTGGGCAAGGACTATTTGATTTATGTCATGGGCTGGCATGCAGACCTATGTTGCTGGCAGACTGAGCCAATTAGAAAAAACATTCTGCACAGACAACTCAAGCCCCTGCCTGCTCAACAAGCTGCCCAGTCTGCCTCACTGAACTGTGCAAAGCAACTGGTACATGCTCAGAATAACTTTGCTTTTTAGGGATTTTCTGCAGAAAAGAGCAACTAGCTGAGGAATGGTGACCATGCATCATAGGAACATGGTGTGGGATGCTCTTCATTTACTCTTGGAAGGAAGAAGAAGAATCATGTGTATATGATAGTGAGAAAGGATGGAGCCAATCAGGGCAGGGCTGTCCTTCCAACTCACACTGAATTTTAATTTATTTTCCCTTTTGAAGAACTAACCTGCATCCACAATTTCACTCAAAATCATAGTTCACTATGAGAGAGGAAAGTAGTATGGATAGTATTAGAGTTCACAGTCCTGTGAGCTCAGGCTTATGATCTTGGTTTTGAAAGAAACACTGTTGCTTTTATGTTTTATCCATCTCATTCTAGAGAAAGCCCTGCTGCTCTTTGTAGCTTCTGCCTCAAATCTTGGGCATATATAAACTTACAAATTCAGCTTCCTGACTTTTTCTCCTAACTCACATCTTCATGACGGCTGAGAAAAAAATGTGAAAAAGCTTACTGTGAGATTGAGGGCGTAGGGGAAGAGGGGAGAGGGAGAGAGCAAATGTCAGGCCAGAGCTCCTGTGCTCTGGGCAGGCAGACTCGGGAGGACTGCCAGATGCTTTCCATGAGGCCCTGGGTGGTCATCTGCCTGTGTGAAGCCACTGACCCCACTCGGAGGGGGGTGGAGAAGGGCCAGCCCCATACCAGGTTCTCAGTCTCTGGCATCACACACTGGATAGAGAAGAGGAGCTGAGAACAGAATAGGGGCCCCTGAGCAGCACCAGGCCCCAGAGATAGGGGAAGAGGGTAGGGAGAGAGAGGTTCCCACAAAGGCAAGTGTCCTTAGTCCGGGCCTTGATTAACAGAGACAGTCTATGGTTTTAGAGCTTTATTGTAGAAAGGCAGGGGGAAAGAGAAAAGGTAGAAAGAGAGAGTGACTGGCCATGACCAAGAGGAGAGAATGGTGAAAAAGGAGAGAGAGAAGAAAGGCTAGAGAGTAAGAAAGCTTAAAGAGAGAGAGGTAAAAGCTTGGAGAGTGAGTGAGTGAGAGAGAGAGAGGAGAGACAGAGAGCAAGGTGGGGCCAAGCAGCCCCTCTTATAGTGGGTTTGTTGTCTTGCTGTTGCTAGGTAACTGGGAGGAGTCTAGCCTGAAGGTCAGAAGCTTGAGACAATGTGTACTGAATGTGACTGAAAGCCAGGAGCCTCTCCTGTGGGGGCTATGGGGGCAGTAACTTTGACAGGTGCCAGTGGTCCAGGAGACATGAAGGAACACCTTCTGTCCCATGTAGGTGGGAATTACTACCCATCAAGTTCTACCAGGGTTCTACTCTACTAGAAACCAGACTGTCTGTACATAGCCCATTGCCCCACAGCTTACTAATGGAAAAGTTGTCTGTAGTTCCTTGGATGAATATGACCATTTCTGAGGCCAAAGATACCAAGCTTTGATACTCTTGAACATAGACATCTAGACACTTGTTCATTTGTAATTCTATTCTGTGCTGTGGGACACTCTCTGAAGATTGAAAATTGGAAGTCTGGTAGCTGTGCTCATTCATGAAATTTTATTCAAGTGCTCTGCCCTTGAAATCTTTAAAAGTCATCCGAATCTTGGTGTATCCCCCCAATGAAATTGTAAGTTGACTAATGTTAGGCATCAAACATCAAACTGTCAGATTCACTGTGCTGTGTGAGTAAGAGCACACCCTAGTCACAGCCATACACAGGGGGAGGATAGCCAAACTGCGTGCCATGAACTCAGGGTTTTGGGGACACCCCAGCGAGCAGTCAGATGGATGTGACAGAAGTCTGATGGTAGACCATCAGTGACTTGTAGCCATTTGCCTTTGAGGCAATGGTGAACCTCAACTATACCAGAGGGCTCTTCTCCAGCCATTTTCTGGGAGGTCGTCTAGAAGGTGCTGAGAGGCACTGGATACAAACCAGTATAGTCCTTTCCAACATGGGTTAAGGAAGCTGGTTTAACTTAACTTAAGGCTTTTTGTACCAGATACTCAATATTTCCTAAATCCTTAGTCCTGGTAGAAGGTCCAAGTGTTGCCTCTGATGCAGGTTTCAGAGACCATGTAAGTGTTGTAGCCCAGGGAGGCACAGGTACTTGGCAGCTATACAGATTTCTGGGTTGGTTGTGGACATTGCTACTGATTTACTTTGCTTTAGAAAAGAAATCCTTTTCTAGTCAGAATGCTATAATGGAGACTTTCCTCAGATCATCATTTCTGGTTCACAAGTACATGTTGCTAAGTTAGTGATATGACAGCTCAGCTGGAGGCGAAATGGATCTGCAAAGATCCTCCAGAGTTCCTTGCCATGGTTCACCAGAAGCTTGCATTTGTATTCCTGCTCAAACTCCTCTTCCTCTCTCCTACACTAGAGTGGGAACAGGAGAGAGGGAGATGGCAACAAAAACTTCTCTGACTTATAGTTTGTTTGCTGTTTCATCGAATTTAGACCTATTTTCTTATGAAAAGAGGGAACAACTGTATCTGCTATCACACTTACTACCCTGCCTTCCTCTCCTTTGACACTCACTGTGTGTCTATCTCACACTAGGAGCAATAGAAACAATGAATGCAGCTTTTTCCTGACATTGGTGGGAGAGGCTGACTTCACCTCATGTACTCATTATTTAAAATGCAGATTAGAGTAACCTACAATTTTACAACCTTTTTCAGATGCTGGGGAAGAAGCTGAAGTTGGAATGAGATTTGTGGTCACAGTGGTGATAGAGGTTGAAGAAGGGGGAGTCAGAAGTGAAAGAAATGGAAAGTCAGAAGGGTAAATGGGGAGAGGGATCCATGTGCAGGGCAGAGGGCATGCACGTGTGTTGGGCTGTAGAGTGGGAAGAAGCAGGGTGCTCAGGACTCAGTTTCTTTCTCAGAGCTGGAAGAAAGAGAAAAGTAGTATTAGGGAGTATGGGAGAGGAAAGGGAGGCCACTCAGATGATTTTATAAGCTCCAGTGGAGAGCACTGAACTAATCTGGATGGCCATCAACATACATGGGACTTTTCAGAAACACAACTTATAGAAATGTGTGTTGCAGATTACTCACGCTACCACGAGAACACTTCATCAGCAAACCTACACTGAGAGTCTGTCTCATGTCAGCTAGAATGGCCATTATAAAGCAAATGCAAGGTGGACTGGAGAGGTGGCTCAGGGGTTAATAGCAAATATTACTTTTCCAGGGGACCTAGGTTCAATTTCTGGTACTCACATGGCAGCTCAAACTGCCAGTAACTCTAGTCCTAGGGGGTCTGATGTCCTTTTTTGTGCTCTGTAGGCATCAGGCATACACATGGCACATACACTTGGATACGCACAAGAAAACCCCTCAAATACACAAAATAAAAATAATAAATAAATCTTTTTTAAAAGAAAATAAATGGCACATGCTGCTGAAGATGTGTGAAAGAGGAAGAATCATTATGTAATATCCATTATATTATAATGGAATCTAAACTTGGGCAGCCACTATGGAAGTCACCCGGTGAGTTCCTCAAGAAACTAAGTATAAAACTACCATAGGGTCCAGCTGGCCAGGAGTTCTTGGCCAGCTTTGTAGTAGCAGACATGAGTTATAATAAATTATTACATATTAATTCAGGACTGAAACTGGGATGCTCTACAGGGAGGGTTTTTCCTTTATTTATTTGATTTTTAAGTCTCTTTCCTGACAAATATATGAACTTACCTACATCAAGCTTCTCTCTAAAACATGTAGCAGGGCACAGATAACTTGAGAGTAAAATTGACTTTCCTACATAATACATTTGTTGATTGCATTCCATCGAAGGGACAGAATAGAAAGAGAAAGAAGAAGACCCCACCCTTCTCCTGTCCACCCTTCCCTGCTCCTCTGTTTCTGTTTTAGTTTCTGTTAAATGTTTCTTTTCTCCCATTTTTCAATCCAATTCAAAGTAGCTCCAGTGTTCCTCAGTAAAGCAAAGGCACACTCCCCCAAGGCTCATTACAATCATCAGGACTCTAATTAATCCTTCCTGCACTGTCTTTGCAGCTCAATCTGACCAGCTGGCCTGACCCTATCCGTTCTGGACCACATCCAATCCCAGGCCTAGCTTAGGTCACCCTGCTTGTGCACAGATCTAGTTTGGTAAATGTAACTCTCATCCACCATCAAAGAAGATTATTTTTAAAAGTATATAGAGATCATTATAGGAGACCAGAAGTAGCTGTAATTCAGAGAACAACTGACTGTGCAGTGCCCAGTGCACCTCCAACACAAACCTCACATCTAAGGCTCAGGGATATCTCAGAATAGGATGAAGGAGGGTTGGGAATATCTCAGAAGAGGATGAAGGAAGGTTGGGAATATCTCAGAAGAGGATGAAGGAGGGTTGGGGGGATCAGAGTTCTGAGATGTCTGCTGCAAGATTTCTGTGTATGAAATGGAAGAGACATGCAATGCCATCTCAACAATATGGTTACCTAAACAAGATCTGAAAAATTGTCAGATGACATGCCAACATACATGGGTGAAATCTCACGAGATCTCATCCCAGATGAAGAACTCTCTAGGACATCTCTGACTACTGAGAAAGGGAGAGTCAGACTTCCTCAGGCATGAGCCCCTAACTGGTTGACAAATACCGACTGGTCATGTACACATGAGCAATACTAAATTAACTCAGCCAGTTATGTTAAATATCTATAAGCATATAATTATATGCAACGATAACTAAAGTGAAAATAGGAACACAGAAGGACTTGGAGGGAAGAAAGAAATGATGTGAATATAGTGCTCATATAAATTGTCCAAAATAACTGTATTTTGATTAAGCAAAAAGATGAAGATGATGATTTTTAAGAAGAATGAAGGGGAGGAAAAAGAGAAGGAGGGGGATGAGGAGAAGTAGAAGGAGAGGAAGAGGAGGAGGAAGAAGAAGAGGACAAGGAAAAGTATAGCCATCAAGATTCTAAATTTAACATCTGTAAGAAATCGTACAGACCTGGTCTGACATTTCTGAATGTTTGTTGATCTCCAGTTCTGATTTCAAAAGCTACCACACATGGCTGGGTGTGGCATGAGACATTCATCCCCATGTGCTTAGCTCTCTTACCAAGTCACAGAGACTCATGCCCATCATGTCTGCACTACTAATAAATTCCTAATGTGATCTGAGAGTTATTAAAGTAAGAATGTACCACATATTTAGAGAAAAAAAATGATTCATGTATTGAACCATTTTGGACTTGAGAACAAACTAGTAAGAAGACAGAGTAAAAAAAATCAAGAAAATTTAGACATTTCAATTTTCCTATTCATATTCCATTTGCAATAGCCAAAGGGCTCTAAATTCCATTTTTCAAAAATAAATGTCTGGACAGAGTCATACAATGTAATATATTTCACTGCCAGGTAACTTCTTGTTCTTCATTATTAATCCATGAAAAGAATGTGAAACATAATTGGAAATCTATCACATCAGATTTTGCTCTTCTCAATTATTAACAGAAGGATGGCAGAGTGCTGGAGGAGATTTGCCAGAGCAGGGGCATACATGCCTTTTCAAAATACCCAGGGTTACTGGGAGCATGCCTGTGGATGCTGTTTTCTTTTGGCTTTCTGGGATGTTGTGGACCAAACAAACCCTTCAGTAAGGATTTCTGATGCCAGTCTGTAGACTGAGAATCATTGAGGTATTTCAGCAGCTCTACATTTCTAATGGTGCAGGGTCAAGGCCAGCTCAGAGTGTGATACATAGTGGGAGCCATTCCATGTAACTGATCCCCTTCAGACATAGCTTCTGGGCATTCTGGAAATGGACAACTATAGGTAATGTTCTCTTTCAACATTTATGCATTTTATTGTCTTAAGAGGGGGATGTATTCTAATTCTAATGAAGTAATGGGAAAGCTTTTTTTCTAGGGTGGAACAAAAAGTAAATATTGCTACTGAATCAAAACGTTAGTTGGAGATTTTTCAATGAATACTACAGGGAAGGTATTATGGTTTACCCTGGAAATACAACTAGACTTCTTAGAGCTCAGAGAGACCTGCATTGCATATTCAGGCAAGTACAGATCTAAAAATCCATGACTGAAAATCAGGTCACAAGACACCATGTTCCTGTGACCATTGAGCCTTTAGGGGAAGAAAGTCTTTGTGGAATGAAGAGTGAAGCCACTGAATTCATGCCAAGAGGCAGAATTTCAGACCCTGTGCAGAAGGATGTAGAGCCATTCCTTGGAAGATGGTAGACCTCACCTTTAAAATCACAGAACAGAGGCAGTTGCTATATCTGTTGAAATGTAATTTTGGAAACAAACATTTGGAAGGAGAATTTAAGCATAATGAGTTTTATTCTCCTTCCCCACAGTAGTCTCTGCATCTCCCTCATCTAGCTTGGGACTCGACCAGACTGTGCTTGATTACTCAGATACTCTTTTAAAAATTAAACTAGCTGTTCAACTTTAGAGACATACTCATTCAATCTACAGTTTAAGCCTACACGCCTATGGACACTCGATCTTTAACAAAGAAGAAAATGGGAAAAAAATCTACTAAAACTGAGTTTGCGATATTCTTATGGCAACAAGACAGGAAGGACAAATCCTGGTGAGCCTGTAGCTGAGCCCAAACTCTCATCAACACACTGACCTCTGTGGACTATGGTTGTCAGTCCTCATCTCTGCCCTACAGGATTTTGGCCACACCTCTAACCTCTGCAGGTATGTGCACGCCTGATTCAGTCCTGCTCATGAATATTGTGTGATTTGGGTCCTTAGAAAAGGTTTGTCAAGGAGGAATGTGTCTCACCAACAGCTCTGTATTGCAGGGCCATTACTGAGAGTTTAGAAATATCAGTGGTTCTCAGACTCCACCATGTAACAGAGTCAAATACAGACTGGTAAAACACAGGGCTCCAGATCAAGATGATAGATTAGCTGGAGTTGTTCCCAGAGTCTGTGTGTCTGACCCTGACTATGGTTATAGCTGCTGGTAATCCTTACCTTAAATATATGTTTTATTTTCAAACAAAGTAAAACAAGTGTTTTTTTTCTGGAACTTTATATAAGGCACTATCAATACCTGATTTGCAATGGCTAATGGGATAGGTGGAGGTCCAGGTGATATGTGGACATACCTCCTGTTATATATTTTATCAGAATATTCTGCGTTGCAGTGACCAATAACAATTTGGTGACTTTTGAAGATGAGTTTTCACTGTCACCAATTTCATATTATGTTCTACCTGAAACACAAGCTCTCATACCTCCTGCTTGTCTCTGCTTTTTTCAGATTGTTAGAATGACCTCTGACTCACACTTTGAAATCTACAGTAACTGAACATGTTGAATTGAAAAACAGTCTGGCAATCATTTGTTGTATGTTTATTTCCCTTCTGGTCTTTTCCTATTATGTGTGATTATTTTTCCTCTTATGTTATGCATTTTGTGTTTTTAATGATCACTGTGAAGCTATTTCCATATCCTGTGTCACTCCTCAACATATGGAGAATTCTTTTAGATCTTTCCTAGTGTAGCTTTGGTAAAGGGAGACAGCAGTACTGACCCCAGGCACTAGGGAAACAAAGTCAGATGTGGGATGGGCTTCCAGCCCAACACAGAAACCTGCAGAGCCCAGAATTGTTAATACTGCTTTCTCATGCTGAAAGAGCTACAGACTTTCTCATCACACTTAGTAGAGAATTTGGGAAGGAACCAGAGAAGCACAGACTCTGTTGGTTAACAGCTTCATTTAACCTGCATTCTTAGTAAGATGAAGATGTGTGTGGCCAGCACAAGGGGGACACCTATACTGGTGCTGACATATTTTTAAGGTAGCAGACCTTTTTGTAGCTGTTTTCAATCAATGATATTCCAGGTAAAGTCATCCTTGTTCTAGAATGTACCAAAATGCAAAAGTGCTTTAAAGGAATCAAGGGCTGGTGGCTGGTTTTGCTTGAGTGCCAACATCACACCGGGTTCCACTGTCATCCATCAAAGTAACTTTGATGTCTATTTAATTAAAAAAGTGTGTGTTCTTATAAGAAAACCCATTATTTAAACATTAGATTTTATGAAGGAAAAGATTTGGGTTTTGATTACTCCCCTTGACAAATGTTTCAGAGCACAAAACTCTTCCTGTAAATGGAGAATTCAATGTATTGCATTTTCATTTTTGTACACAGGTCCTTAGCTACTTGAATAAGGAGTGGGACTTGACAGACACTTGAAACTCAAAACATTAGTGTTTAAAAATTAAGATAAAGAATTTTATATCCTAGAATGAGTTTCTGGTGCTTTATAATTTGGATTATTAAAGCTGTTTTGTTTTTGTTTCTGGTTGTTTTTTTTTTTTTTCATGTTTTTAGATATATCTACTAGTACATCTAGGAAGGCAAAGTGCAACCTGCATCAAATCTAAGAAATCACTTAATGGGGTGTAGGCTGCCAGGGTAGAACAGAGGCATGGCACCATCCCTTGAGTTCTCTCCCTGTAATGCTCTTCCAGCTCTTGATCAGGAAGCATAGCATCTATTTTTACACTGTGCACTAACATTTCAGGACATTGGCTCCACTTTACTCTGTCCATAATCTTTTCCTCACAGTCCTTTTCCCCTTCTTTATTATCAAAACTCTGGAAGGAAATGCAATAATTCTCTGAGAGTCTGGCCCAAGCTCTCAGCTTTTGGTCCTCAGAGTTGTTTGTGCTATGATCAACTAATGATAAGTAGGACAACTTGTCCCTGAAGAAGGGCAATCAAATCTTCTAGGACACAAGTAGCTGCATGTACCTATGGACATACATTCATAAAAAGCAGATGTAAAGAGGTGTCTCAAATGTCTTCATTATCCCGTATAAATACAGGCTTCATTTAAGTTAGGAAAGTTTTACTGATAGATGCTAATTTTAATCTATCCAGAGTCTGTTGAAACCTTTTTCTGCCTTTCTAGAATCTCAGCATTACTAGCTATCTCTACCTAACAGCTTCAGTCATTATTTAGATAAATGATGGCACTTAACAGTATATTTTATTTTATTTTACATGTTGCTGCTTTCATAAAATGTTCTTCAGCATAGATCTGGTTTCAGAAACAATAGCATTAAAATGATATTATAATACTTGGAAAAATAAATGCTCACCATTGGAAGTATATACAGAAAGAAACAGGTTCTGTCTTAGCCCATCACAGAGATGCCATGGTGGAGCATGGATCTGTGTCCTTACCTACCTGTATCATGGTCCTTCACTATGAGAAAAGTTGGCTGCATGCTTTGACTGTTGTTTATATATTTCTTCAAATTAATTTTAAACTTTCTGCTGGTCTTAGCTCACACCCTGATATTTAAAATGGCTAAAATAATTTCTAAAACACAACCTGGTAATATATAAGTGCAGTTTGGTTGCCATAGTAGGTGTTGTCATCTAGAATGACCTCTTTTGCAAGACATATATACATATCTGTTGTCATCTCTTCATGTTATTTTCCAGCCTTAGCTGGGCCATATTTCCAAAAGACATGTGAAGAGCCCACTCTTGGGGAAAAGCTGCTCTGTAGAATTCAGGAATACATATGTCTTGAGAGCATGCTTCACATGGGGTTAGATACGGGCTGCACAGAGGCATTAAAACTTCCATTTTAAATTCTAGATTCATTCTCAACTTCCAGTTTGATTTAGCTCAGGAAAACGACTCCATCAAAGTGATGAAACATATTTTTTCCACGCCTTTTACTCTCCTGGCTTTCTGAGTTTTGTGTCTGCTAACTTTCTATATTCAGTAGTAATTAGCTCTTTCTGTAAGACAGTTTTTGTGTTGTCCTGTGCTCTGATCTCCTAAAGACATTCTTGTTACAATCCGAGTGGTTATGCCTCTGTTGTGCTACACATGGAACAGCTGGACTCAAGATAGAGTTATCAGTTTGGGATCTGTCCTGGTTCCACTGTGCCCTTACACGAAGGAAGGGGAAGCAAAATAACCAGAGAGATGGCATTGGGAGAGAGGTGAACAACCACAGTTTTTGTCTTTGAGTATGGTAGATAGGGCCACCAGACAAATGTGTGTATCCCTATAATCGTCCCTTGAGCCTTTAGGGCAGCTAGGAGCAGACAACCTCGTGATATTCCTCTTTAACTGGAGAGTAAGGCTCAGACCTCATGGACAGTTCCGTGAGCTTGTAGAGTGAGACATTGTCTTTCTCTTCAGTTTTACTCCGTGATGCTATTTTGGTTTTCGACCTCAAAACTGTGTTATTTTATACCACTGAGTGTGGGAGAGCTTGTTATAAAGACAATAGAAAACTCATAGCACTATGAAGACACCTTAGGACAATTTCCATCAATCTTCTTCCCAAGTTGACATGTGTACACAATATGATAGGCGCCTCTTCACAATCCCATTTCTTTGGAGTTAAACTTTTCTTTATTCATAACTTGGCTAATAAATGGCCAAATGAGAAATACAAGACAGTAAAATATCAGGAAACACAAATCCCCATCACAGAGCAAGGAAAATGCTTACAAATCTACACTTGTGTGTGTATGTCCATGTGTGTGTGTATGTCTGTGTGTGTTTGTTTGTTTGTGTGTGTGTGTGTGTGTGTGTGTGTGTCACTGTGTATGAATCCATGATAACATACAAAAATTTTATCAACTTGAATTGGATAAGAAGAATTTGTGAAAATGACACTAAGTAATTTCTTTTAAAAGTTTATGATTTCAAAAAAAATTGCAGCAGCAGAAAATTCACTCTGTTGCCAATGAACCAAAATAGAAGGAGCAACAAGCTGTGTAAAGTCTGCTGTTCCAGGAATCAACTCTGGTCATGAGCTGAGGACTGACAAAAGTCTTCTGCAAGCAGTAATCAGATGGTGGTACAGCACATCTTTGTCTAACAACTTCAGATTTGCTGATGGAGAAACCTCAGAAAGTGTGAAATTCTCTTATTTGATAAATATTTTGCCCTGGGGAGCTTTGTGGTCAAATGTGTATGGGGACTGGGGTGGGGGTTGGCATGCACATGTGCATGTGGAGGGTAGAGGAGGGTTTGATATCAGGTGTCTTCTTCAGTTGTCTTATACATAATTTTTAACACAGGATCTATCATTGAACAAACAAATTGCTGATTTGGCTAGCCTGGGTGGCAAGAAAGCTCCTGAGATTTGTCTGTATCCACCCTTGTCACCTTCCTTTCATTGCTGGAATTATAAAGCCATGCCACCATACCTATTTTTTCTCCCCATAGGTGTTTTAGATCTTAACTCAGTTCTTCATGTTTGCACAGAAAGCACTTTAAACACCAAGCCATTTTCTTTACTCTGAGCCTTGAATTTAAATGAATTTCTAGAAAATCCAGATGCTAGCAATAAAGTTTGCCCCAGGGGACTGTAGGAAGATAGCACTTCATACTTGCATAATTTTTCTGGTGATATTTGTAACAATGTTACCAGAGATTTAGAATATGCTAAAGAGAATATAGCATCTTTTATAAGTACTCTGTTTCTCAATGACTTTGCCCATGAGTTTATGGATTGTTGCATTTGATTTATGCAGTATTTTATAAGATGATAATTACTTCTTGTGTTTATAAGTCTGATGTATTGTATTTATCTTGGTTTCCTTAAGTACTTCAATTTTGCTTGCTGGTGTTTCTCCTACCAGACATTTGATGGAACAGAAAGTATTAAGCTCTAAGAGCAGTTTGAAATGTTTAAGGGAGCCCATTTAATCAAGTTTCTAGGTGTTTTAATGCATCCTAAACAAAATCTAAAATCTTATACTTAAAACTTATAAGTACATGGACAATCAATTAAAAGATAATAATCAAATAGACATTCAAAGACTGGTGATATTTAAGTTAAAGAAAGGTTAAAGTATAAAAAGAAATTAAGTTTTGAAATTTATCGGACCTCTAGGCAAACTATATAAGTAAAATAAGCTAATGGTGATTCACTATTGTCCTTTTGAGTATTGTAGACAATACATGAAACCTTTGTCATTGTAATATACAGCATGAAGGAAGAATGTATTTTCACATGCGTTGAACACTCCACATTCACAGGACTTATGTGTTGAGTGTGTTTGGCTCACGGTAAGTGCTGATGCATAGGCTCTAATCTGTGCTGGAGTGCAGGTGCAGGGTCCATTATTATGTCCTTATGTCTGATGTACTATTGTATGTTCACGCATATATCTGTTTAATATGTGCCTATATCCCTGGTAATTATTTCTTTTTATCAAATCACATGGGAGAGAAAAAGGAACGAAAAGCAATATTAAAAACTAGTAGAAACTTAAGGCACTTTCTCCTTTGCAATAGACATGAGTTTGAGTATACACCAAGCTCTAGGTAAACCTAGGAATGCCCACATTTTGACCGTCTTTTCACAGTAAAATCTGAGGACAAATTCTATCTAGATATGCAATTTGACTTTGCTTCCCAACTTCTGGGGTCATGGACATACACCATCGAACCAGGTCTCTTTGTTTCATTGTCTGAGAATTTCATATATGCACATATAAAATTTTGATCATATGTACTTCTCCATTTCTCTCTTCCAATTCTTCCCCTACCCCCACCACTTTTCCCACCCAACATCATATGTGTGTAAACTCACTGCGTCCATTTTAGTGTTACTTACATGTTATGTGTCAAGCATCAGGCATGGAGAAATAAAAGGCAAGGGGAGAACCCACATCCTGTCAGAGTTCCTGTGCTCTGGGTGGGTGGACATATGATGCTGTCAAGTGCACTCTCTCTATGCAGCTTGGGTGGGTGTCTGGCTGTGGGAAGCCATGGAGCCACAGTAGTCAGGGGTAGAGAGGGAGCAATCTAGGGTCGCTGGGCCTCACAGAGGCCAGAGACCACAGGTTTTCATTCTTGGACATCCCAGACATTGCTATGTCATGGAAGAGCTGAGAATGGGTCCTCAGAGGCCCAGGGACTGAAGGGGGCGTAGGGGGAGAGCCCTGGCAGTTTACCACATGGACAAGAAAGTCTGGCTAGCTCAGGCTGCTAGCTCAGCAGGTGGCTTGGGTTGGCTGGCAGCCATGGCTGGAGCACAGGAAGGCCTTCCAGCAGCAAGTTAGACATGGCTTTTTATAGGAAAGCCTGCTCTGTGAGTCTCCATAAGCAGAGATGGCCTATGGTTTTAGAGCTTTATTTTAGAAAGGCAGAGAGAAAGAGAGAAGGTATAAAGAGAGAAGCTGGCCATGGCCACATGGAAAGAGGGTGAAAGGGAGTGGGAGAAGGAGAGCTAGAAATGAGAATAAGAGAGGTGAGAGCTTAAGAGAGAGAGGAGGGGCCAAGCAGTCTCTTTTATAGTGGGTTGGGCTATCTTGCAGTTGCCTGGTAAATGTGGGCAGGAGTATACCTGGTTATTGCCAGGTTAACCGTGGGGGTGTGTAGGAACCAAAAGGGGCCTGGGGAAAGAGGGGGGAGGGAGGATGGCCCACATCTGGCCAGAGTTCCACCTATGCTCTGGACAGGCAGATGCGGGAGTGCTGCCAGATGTTTTCCACTCAGCCCCCGATGGGCATCCAAGCATCTGACCCACTTGACAAGGGGTGGACAAGGGGAAGCCCCCAAAACCAAAAGGGGCACAGGGGTTACATCCTGTAGCTCCAGGGTTATGGAAAAGAGGGCATAGGGAAGAGACGCTCCCACACAAGTGAGAGTCTGTGCGGCCTTGATGAGCAGAGACTGTCTATGGTTTTAGAGCTTTATTATAGAAAGA
>NC_034597.1:7464173-7475311 GCF_900095145.1 Mus pahari | reverse complement strand
ATGCTGCTATCTTTTCTGTTGCTAGGTAACTGGGGAGGAGTTTAGCCTGAAGGTCAGAAGCTTGGGAGATTTCCTATGTGACTTCTAGCCATGCTTCTCTTGTGGGGGCTAACTTAGACAGGAGCCAGAGTTCCAGGAGATATGAGAGAACTCCTTCTATACCATGTAGGTAAATTACCACCACCAGGTCCCGGGATTCAGCATCTCAGCTTGACTAGAGACCAGCCTGTCTGTGTATAGCCCAATGCCTCACAGGGGTGGAGTCTAGCCAGGATACCAGGAGCCTTGGGACATTGTCTGCGTAGCTGATCATCACAGGATTATGGAGTTGGGGACTCCGTGGTATCAGGCACCTATCTCGTGCCTGTCTTGGAGCATGGTTCACTATTCCATCCCTTGTAGAGTTTCTACTGTGTCTCCAGAGTAAGTCTTGTTTGACCAGAAAGCAGGCTGCCTTTCATGGTCCCAAAGTTACAGGTGTGGAACCATCTAACAGAGCATGATTCCTTTCAGAGTCTGTAACCCTGAACAAAATATTTCTCCCCCAGTCCCCCGCCAGACAACATCCGATTACCAGTCACTGCTTCAATAAGAGTGAGACTTTCTTGAGTCCTTCTATAATCCATGCTGGGAGTTTGGATGGCTTGATTTTATACAGGTCTTAGGCATGCAACCCCAGTAACTATGAGTTCATATATATAATAGTATTGTCATGCCTTGCAAATATTTGGCTTCAAGTGTGTATTTTCTCTGTCTCTTACAATTTTTCTGTTCACTCATCTGCAATAATCTGTGAGACTTGAAGTTAGGGGATATGACATAATGTCCCATTTAAAGCTGGACACTTTATTTTCTTTGATTCTTTGCAAATTGGTCAGTTGTGGGTACATACTAATTGTTTTCTCCTGCAAAAAAATAAATTTCTCTGATGAGGTTTGAGAGATATACCAATCTATGGGTATAAAGATAAGAACTTAGGGGGCAGTTGATTCGTATGTTCATTTAATAGAATAATATTGCTGCATTCTCATCTAGCGTCCAGACTTTGGGTCCAGTTAATTGGACCAAGCATGAGTTTATCTTGTGGAGTGGAATTTAAATCCAATAAGAAAGTGATGTTATTTCCTAATATTATTTCTGCTGCTGTGCCAGTGGGCATATCTTGTCATGCCAGTTATTGTAGCTTGTGAGTTCATAGGCAGATAAGATCCATAATTGCCTTTCCCCTATGGTAGAATGCATAGAACTTCCAACATAATAAAAGCTAGCCAGTAGGGGGATAAAGCTTCCAGGTAGGTACCAGCTTAATTTCTCCATGTTCCGTGGCTAAAGTCTGTGGTATCTTTGGTACTATCATCAGTTTATGGATGTTCTCTCTCTCTCTCTCTCTCTCTCTCTCTCTCTCTCTCTCTCTCTCTCTCACTCTCTCGGTTTTTCGAGAGAGGGTTTCTCTGTATAGCCCTGGCTGTCCTGGAACTCACTTTGTAGACCAGGCTGGTCTCGAACTCAAAAATCCACCTGTCTCTGCTTCCCAAGCGCTGGGATTAAAGACGTGTGCCACCACGACCCAGCAGATGTTCTCTTTTTAGAGTAACTCATTTACATTTACATTTTTGTATTGTCAGAACCTTTGGCAGTGGTAGGTTTCCAGCATTTTCAAAGGCATCTCCCCAAACTGCCTCTTTTACTCCTCCATCCCACATTTACACCACTTAACCTTTCCAGTTTATTACCCCCATTTCTCCTTCACACTCCTGTGTTATACTAGGGCTCTCTTGCAATACTTCTCCCATGACTTTTTACTAGTTTCCTGTGTTCTGTGGGCATTCCAATTAATTGCACACTAAGGATTCAAAGCTAGAATCTACATATATCAGAAAACATGAGATATTGGTCTTTGTTTGTCTGGATTACCTCACACAGGATGATTGTTTTTATCTCTAGTCATTTGTATGCAAACTCCAAAAGTATTCCTTTTAGCTGAATAATATTATATTGTTTATATGTGCAATATTTTTAATACCCACTCATCAGTTGAGGAATAACTAAGATATTGACATTTTTTATCTATTGGATGCTAAACAACAATAAAAACAAATAAGCACAAAATCTGTAGTAGGATACTAAGAATAGTATGGCAGGATCATATTGTAGATCTCTGTGTAGATACTCAAGGGATCTCTGCATGAATTTCCATCATGGTTCTACCTTTTTGCATTTTCACCAACAATGACTAAGTATTCTATTTTCTTATTGCTCTGCCAGCATTTATTGTCACTTTGGAATTTTTTAAATATTTATTTATGTAATGTGTGTGTTTGTGTGTGTGTGTCTGTGTGTATGTGTGTGTGTGTGTGTGTGTGTGTGTGTGTGTATATATATGTGTTTGTTTGTTTCAGTGTATGTATTGTCATACAGAAAGTGTGTGCAGGAGGCTCCTATAGGGACTTGAGGAGTATGTCTGATACCCTGCACTTGGGAGTTACATTTACTTGTGAGCTTTGATTTGGTCATTGAGAATCAAATCTGTACCTTATGCAAGAGCAGTAAGTGCTGTTAACTGATGAGCCATATCTCTAGTTCCTGTCTTTTTGTGTGTTTTTTGTTTGTTTACTTGTCTGTTTTTATCTTAAACATTCAGAGTGCAGTGAGATAAAAATCTCAAAGTAGTTTTAATTTATGTTTCCATGATTACTAAAGATGCTGAATACAGTTTTAAGTATTTCTTAGCCATTTGCATTTCTTCATTTGAGAACTTCTTAGCACCTTGTTCCAGTTTTTAATGCGACTGTTTACTGGCATTTAGTTAGTTAGTTAGTTAGTTAGTTAGGTAGGTAGGTAGGTAGATAGTTTGGTTGGCTGCTTTTTGAGTTTTCTGTTTTTCCAGATACCAACCATCTCTCAGAAAAGCAGTTGATGACAACTTTCCCATTCTGTGGCTGCTTCTCCACTCAGGTTATGGTATTATTTCTTTAATAGACATGCTTGAGTTTCATGCAATTTCATTATCATTGTCAGCCTCAATGTGTTCACCAGCTACTGAAGTCCATCCATAAGTTCATTGCCTGTACTTCTGCATTGAAGTGTACTCCCTATTTTGTCTTCTATCAGACTGCGTATTAGTCTATAGTTAATGGAATTTTTTCCCTAGTTTTATTCTAGTTAATTTGTTGTTAATATATGGGGAGGCTACTGGATATTTGTGTTAATTGTGTATCCTAGTTTGCTGATGTATGTTTGTTAGTTGTAGAAGTTTTCTGGTGACTTCTTTAGCATATTTTATGTATGAAATCATGCTATCTTCAAATATGGATATTTGGATTTTTCATTTCCTGTTTGCATCCCCATGGTCTCTCCCAGTTTTCTAATTACTCCAGCTAAGACTTCAAGCTATATAGTGACCAGTAGTGGAGAAAGATGACGTCTTTGTTTTGCTTCTGCTTTTAGTGGAAAAGCTTTGAGTTTTTTTCCCATATAATGTTGTTGACTGTTGCCTTTATTGGGCTTGTTGTCTATTGCCTTTATTGTGTTGAGATATAATTCTTTGCTTGTTGTGGTTGGGTTTTTATTTGGTTTTGACATCTGGGTCTAATAAAAAGTATTTGGAAGTATTTCTTCCTTTTTCTATTTTACAGAATAGTTTTGAGTATTGCTGTTAGTTTCTTGAAAGTCTACTAGAATTCTGTACAGAGTTCATCTGTCCCTGATGTGTAGTTGAGGGATTTTAAAATTAATGATTCTATCTCATTGGGTGATATATATCTGTTTAGACAATTTACTTCATTTTGATTTAGCTTTGGTAAATCATTTGCATCTAGGAAACAGGGGCTCGAAGAGAAGGTGGGACTTTCTGAAGAAACCTCAGCAGCTTTCCTTAAAGTGAGGTTTCTGCCTATGCTTGAGCTGGAAACAAGCAATGATAACCCCTCTAGGCCATGTATGAAGCTTTTGAATAGAAGGAATTGGACTTCTCTCTCTTTTGTCATGTGTCAGGTCCTAACTCACAGTGTACCCTTTCAGTCTGATTTCTGCAGAATGAAGGTCAGGTGGTCTGGCTTCCTGAATTCCAAACCAGGATTGGTTCTAATATGTAAATCCTCTTAAGATATTACTATCAGATCAATAAAGACATTTCATTCCTGCTATTGTTTCTGTACCCAACTATGCAGCCTGTGTTTTGTTAAAGTAACCTTTGGGTTTTCAGTTTCTTATAAACATCACCCTCTTTACTGCCTCATGCCAGTATCTGACCAGGCTTGGGGAGCAGATGATGAGGAAGCTGACTTCTTGGGTAGCATGCTCATCTATATCTAAGCTAAGCACTGAGCATCTTAGTCCCTTTATGCTGACTCCAGCTGTCATTATGTTAACTCATTTGGATTACGTCAAAACACCTATCTATTAATCCATCTGAGCATAAGGAATATGAAAGTTCTTTCTGTTCATGACCCGATTGCAAGGTTATCAAGTTTACCCTCTTTGCACACCTCTAGTCTCTACATGTAGCTCAATTTCCTGCTTCCCCTTTGCGGCTGTGGACTCAATCACATTCCCCTGAGTCTAACTGCAGTCAGAGCAGAAGATGATGTCCCTGCACTTTAGACCACATACTCAGAGGAACCTTCATGATTTCTATTTAAGCCACTTTGTTTGCATTCCTGGGCAACACTTTGAGAAATTTCAATCTCTTTCACCCCTGTAATTTTGGCTCAGCTTGTCAGAATTCTGAACTGAAATTTATGAAACTGAATCCACTTCCTTATGTTTCGTTTCCCCCTCACAACATGCATCCTGCCTCTTCTTATACATCTTCATTAACCTTTTCTTAGGATGTACCCCTAAGATGTTTCCCATCTCCATTATTCTTTTTCCTTTTTTGTCCTTGATGTTCACAAAATGTAGACATCAACCTCCTCATCCCCATCTCTTTCTCCATGTTGTCCTGACTTCTAATCCAAATAGAAGATCTCTGGGAGGAATAAAGGGACAATCAGATGCTTTCATACGTGATTCTTTTCTGTTACAATTGTGTAGATTCTGGTTTGAAATGCTCTCCATCAGTTTCTACAAAAACAAGCCTCCTTGTGTTTAACTTAAAAACTATACTTTTTGAATTATGATACTATTCCTTTTATTTTTCTTAATATGAACTAGTGTGTTTGTAGTAGATATATGGCATAAGAGCACAGAGTCTGTCCAAGTATAAGGTACATGTAGGTTCATTTTCCTAAGGAATGTATAACTTTCATTTCACACTTTTACATGCTCCTTTACTTAGCACATGATTTCTTTGATTTCACTGCCCAGTGCTAGGAACCAGGTGTATCCTTTTGTACCCACAGGCAGAAAACTGTTTTTATCCTAAGAGAAAGCTAACCACAGCCAGAGCTGAGAGTTGGTCAAACTCCTGTAAAACATGTAAAGCCCAGTGTGACTGAGAGGGTAAAGGTGCCATGGGGCACTGACAAGGGCCTTACAAGGAAATCCTCTAGAGACTGAGCAGAAAGGAGAACTGATGCAATTAAGAACACTTTGATCTCCACTTACCTGAGCTTTAGAATGCCTGCTTGGAAAGTGCTTTCTAACAATCAGTGAACCAGAGCTAGCAAAGGGGAAAACTGCTGAAAAATTTTCACAATCTGTGCAAATTAGAATTGTAAAATATTAGCTCTGAAAGACAAAGAGCTGCGTGATCAATGGTGTGAACCAGTGATCTGGGAAGACAAACCTCTCTCCTAGCAAAATGATAATCAGAACAAAATGATAATCAGAACAAAACGACAACGGCCAAACTTGGTGCAGGAGCTGTTGTGAAGTGTATCCAGGTCCTGCTGGGACAGGTTGGGGACTCTGAGGCAGGAGACTACTTTCAGCTTTGCTAAAGGATTAGTATAAAGCTGATGTAGTGAAGCTTCCGTTAGAAGCAATGCTGTCTGTGATTCTTACTGGCATGCAAAACACCCTTCAAATAATTTACACTTTCCAATGTCTGCTAACTTGCTTCCTCTCACTGGGAGCTGTACCAGCTCCATACAGAAGCAAAGTGGTTTCCTGGTCAAATAAAAAACAAAACAAAACCAAACAAAAGAAAAAGCGGACTCTCAAAGAGGCCCTTGTGGTCTTACTAGGCAGGAACCAGTATTTTTCTTACAGACTTGGTGAGCTCAGATTCCTTATCCACTCTGTCTATGTCTTCCTTCTTCAGGGACAAAGTTACTGTCTTCTGGTTTCAGTCCTGGAACATTTACAAATATATTTGATTGATGCTCCCTTATGCCCACCTGGGTACATGAACTCACATAGTACACACACACACACACACACACACACACACACCGCACCTTAAAAAAATAAACTCAACTTGATAAAATGCTATTGAATGGTCTACTTTATTCTGTTGTAAAAAGATCACCTAAACACCAACAGATGTCAAATGTTGCATTTGTAGAATTAATAGAATGTGTAATCCAGTATGAGAGACACCCTAGTACATGATGATACCGTATTTTGAAATAATTGATTTTCTGTTGTATTCATTTTGTTGGGTATTTTAGGAGCACAGCACAACCACCTGTGGGAAACTATGTGGGTTGCCACTGTAGGACGTTATCTCCATACATTGCTCAGATTGGAGAAATTTATGAATAACACAGTAAGGGGAGATTTTATGCTCATATCTGTTTTTTGTTTGTTTGTCTGTTGCTAACATCCAAATTATATCATTTTAAAGGACATGGGCACTAGCATTGTGATAATTTTAACCTGGACAGTTACCTACCTCCCTGGAGACAATGACTATTTCATCATTTTATTTTCTTTAGTGGCATCTGCCTAGAGACTATTAGTCTAGACAGTGCACTGTGATGGGCTTAGAGAACAGCACTAACTTAGAAAGTTTGGATGAAAACATTCTGTTCCTTTGCTGGCTCATAGATCTTTGTTGACAGCCAAGAGTTTCCCTCTTTATAGCAATAGTTCTTTTTCTCAACTGTTAAAAAAACAACACAGAACCACTTTGTTCCTTCTTGACCTAGGTCTATCAAAATGCAACATGAGAATTCTTACCTTAATCACTCTGCCCCAATGACAGGTTGAATGCTGTAATAGATCATGAATGTGACTTAGAACACACAGACACTGGATGAGCTTGTAAATCTGTCTCCTGTGCCCCTGTCTCTTCTTCCCATGTCTATGTTCTTGCTCAATAGCTTCCTCCAGCCTCGTGTCCCTCTACCCAGAGCTTATGTGTAAATGCCTTCTCTCTCAGTGAAAATCTCATCTGGAAATACTAAAATTCAGCCTTAGTTATATAAAGAATTTCTTTTCTGAGAAATGCTTTAACAACGTGAGGAAGCTTGTTACACTCATTGGAAGTGTATGACCAAGGCTTCTTATCAAAGTGTGGATTATTAAGGGGATATTTTAGAAACCACAAATAAGTCACTGGTGAGACTGTTTAAGGAAAGATAGAACCTCCATATTTTGATGTAGGAAGTGTCTGCAATACTGTAACCGGAACTACAAGCACTAAACAAATAAATCAATCTCCCTTGGTCCCTTAAGTGTAAGAATCTGCCTGAAAGGGTTTTATATATACAAAATGTCTAACATGGTTCAAACACTAGTAAGAAATACAATAGGCAAGAAAGAAGGAACTACAAATTAATACTATAGATAAGAGACAATTATACATGTATATATATACATATATTTGCATATATATATATAAGTAGCTATTTTAAAAACCACTAATGAGTAACTCGTGAAACTGTTTAAGCACACACACACACACATACACACGAACAGGTGAAAAGCTGCCTAGAGAAAATTGAGAGAGGCAGCTCAGAAACTGCCAGCCATCAAGGTAAGGGGAAGGTAAGAGTGTAAACAGGAGTTGTCTGCCAGGAGCAATCCACACATCAGTACATGTCATGGGGCAATGCACCAGCTCTGCCTGAAACAATGCAGAACACAGATATGGCTTGCTTTCTCTTTGCTTGTTCCAGCTAAATGGAAAAAAATCAGGTTGAAGAATCTGACTATTACCACTTCTGGAAGCCAATGTAGTTGCCCCCACAAGACATTAAAAATCTGCCTAGGAAACAACTTACCAAGGTATACTTCTTGGTATTACCAACTTCTATTCTTCTTTTTTTTTTTTTTTTTTCGAGACAGGGTTTCTCTGTATAGCCCTGGCTGTCCTGGAACTCACTTGGTAGACCAGGCTGGCCTCGAACTCAGAAATCCGCCTGCCTCTGCCTCCTGAGTGCTGGGATTAAAGGCCTGCGCCACCAGGCCCAGCCAACTTCTATTCTTATGCAGGTGCCAGATACATAAAGCTCTCAAGATGCTTCAGGCAATCCAAATGCCACTTTTGAATATTTCTATCTCTACTGAGTTTTGTTTTACATTTCCCATTATCTTTCTCTAATGGAAACAAAAAGGTGTTGATGGAAGGTGAAAAGAGTGGTTTTTTGAGACCTGGAGCTATAACAGAAACACACCTAATTTTAAAAACTTGTTATACTTGTCACTCAAGTTAGTGAGCCATTTCAAGTTCATCTCTCTGCTTCCTGTTGCCTTTGAAGACGTGGTTTCTCAGAAAGACTCCCACTCCAGCCACTGTGTGCACTGTTCGCTACCATGCTTTCCTACCATAACAGCTCCTTACTCCTCGGGAACCGTAATTCAAAAAGGTCCTCCCTTCTAGAAGTTGTGTCAGTCATGGTGTTTTATTAAAGCTATAGACAAGTCACTAACACCATTATCTAGAGTTGAGGGAAGGAAACTCAGCAAGGTCTTCCCCATCCTCAGCACTTAGGCAGACAGCCCTAGTGTACTGAAGGGTGTATTCAGGATAGCATGACACAATAGGCTTAAAATAGCACACATTCAGAATGCAGCAGAATAGAGTAAATTCTACGTGTTCCTAGCTTAGACACTTCTACACAAAGTCAAGCATACTCATCTGGCTGTGTCCAGCTTGTTGTGAGCAAATATTTACCCATCTGCTTCAAGTTACACAATTCTATTTGTAGACTTGCATTGTATCTGGCAAGCATGGGAAGCCACCACCAAGTTCATGGTCACTACACAGTGGGTGACTATGGGTAAAACAAATAATTTATTAATGATTTTTGTTCGTAATCTTCCCCTGAAACAAGAGCCAAGCACATCCCACAGCACACATGGGTGAATTAATGTTAGAAGTCCCTGGAGCTGCAGTGGGCTTTTTGAGTTTTCTGATAGCGAAGCAGGCTTTAGCACAGAACACAGACTGCTAACAGTGTCAGCATCTGCAAAGGAACCAAGTCTTTCAGCTGGCAAAGCAAGGAAGAGCCAAGGCCCACAATCACAGAAATGACAGAAATGTTTTAGCAAGTGAAGTATATGAAGGGGTAGACTCTAGGCTTCAATATGAACTATTGCCAGCTATTTGGGAGCTTCCTTTGTGGGAGCCGTCAGATCTGATGTCAAACATCACATCCAGAGCCCATAAACTCAGATTTTAATTTGTCATCAGAAGTTTGAGCCTCTCTTTACCCCATGCATGCACATTCACTGGCATACATCAGATTTTTATATTCTCCACCCCATGTTCTGTGGCCTGATACCAACAGGAGTCATGTGGGACTTGCCCATTGATTTCTCTCCACACAGGGACTTAGGAGTCTGGGAACTCACATTCTAACTTGTTCTTGTACTTTTTGTCTTTATAAAAAACAAAAAGTCTTCTTTTGGCCTAAGATAGACAATGGGTTGTATACAATAGCAGCAGCAGCAGCAGCAACAACAACAACAACAACAATGAAAATCTTTTGAGAAAACTGAAATAATTTAGGATTGAATTAAGGGGAGAAATGAGTAACATTATTTGCTCTGATGTAATGAAAGAGTGAAATTCTTCCATGTTAGGGATTTCAGAGTGCTACATATTTATGTAGATTTTCACTTCATTTTCATTGATATGTCTGTGTGTGAATAAGCATACACTAGCATGCAAGTCCCTGTGGAGACCAGAAGAAGTGGGAGCATGATTCCCTGGAACAGAAGTTATAGGTGGTTATGTGCTACCACCTCTGGGTGTTGGATACCAGACTCTGGTCCTCTACAGGAATAGCAAGCACTCTTAATTCCCAAACCAACTCTCTAGGACCAGTGTTCCAATTTTTAAAAGGTAAGTTTTCTGTAAATTTTTTTTATAAAGATAAATGTCCAGTACTGATATTCCAATTAAAGTAGCAGTGGAATCCTGATATTACATTAAAGCAGCAGTGAAAAGGATCAGTTTTTGTTTCTGAACTTACACACAGGCATTTTATTTGGTTTCCCCAAGTTGACTAACAGAAATGTTCCTCCAAGAAATTTTAAAAGTGACTGAAACATTCAGGTATTAAACCTTTGGTGGAAATAAAAAGAATGTAATGTAGAAAAAAAGCAATTTCCTCTTAGAATAATTAATTCAACAGTAAGGTAAGAGAACAGTCACAGGAATAAAGGGTGGCTTATTTTTTATTTTTGCCTGCTAAAGGATTAAGGAATATAGTGTTCTTTAATCAAAAATTAAAATCTGTAGAACATAAAAGCAGAGAAGGTAACTGGTATGCTGAAAGTGTAGATATGTGAAGAAGCAGGAGAGGCTTGGTGGATGTAACCATGGGGGCATTTCTTAGGAAATGGTAGATGTATAATTAAAGGTGGCTATAAATCAAAAGGTTATGTTATCAATCAATGAATTGTTAACCAAGAACTTCTAGAAGTCTGGGCTTTAATTAGGCATGATGAGCATACTGAGAAAAATTTACTATGTGTGGACATTCAATGCATGGGAGAGAGATGGATAATTTATGGGAAGACAGAACAGATTGGGAAAGTTACTGCTTTCACATTGGAAATTTTACTTATTCCAAGACCCTAGGTGTGGTAAAACAAACACTGAATGTCTAATTCTTCATAATGGCTACTCTGTGAACAGATGGATACAAACCTAGGCAAAGGCAAGTCTCAGACTCAAACCTACTACCTCTGTTGAAACTGAAGTCTTTTCTTATTAAAGAAAAGAAAAGAAAAGAAAAGAAAAGAAAAGAAAAGAAAAGAAAAGAAAAGAAAAGAAAAGAAACAAGGAAGGAAGGAAGGAA
>NC_034597.1:7444373-7464012 GCF_900095145.1 Mus pahari | reverse complement strand
AAGGAAGGAAGGAAGGAAGGAAGGAAGGAAGGAAGGAAGGAAAGAAGAAAGAAAACTGTAGTTAAACTGTAGTGTTCTTTGCTTGGTTTGTGTTGTTGTTGTTGTTGTTGTTGTTGTTGTTGCTGTTGTTCTTACTGTCTCTTTATGTTGCCCACATTGATCCTGCCTCAGCTTCTTCATTGCTGTGATTCCATCAAATGCCATCATGGCAGACTATAATTGAAGCATTTTTGTGAGAACATCACATGGCATATGCTTTATTTGGTACTATTAAAATTTCAAATCAGAATATGTAAATTACATGTGAATATCTGAACAACTTTAAGAATTTGAATTGTCTAAGCTTTATTAAATGAACTTCCAGTCCTTCCAGAAATATATATTTACAATAGGCATTAGAAACATTTCAGACTGCCAAGACTATTACATTGACTTCTATTTTTCTGTTGAAAAATTATCAGAAGCTGTGGGAATATTCAGTGGTTGATCATGAATGAGGATTAAGTTCTTACTAAATACCATAAAACATTACTTTTTTACTTATTTTATCTTCCCCCCTCTTGTTTTCCACCCCTCTCTTTCATCTATTTATCAACAAATAATTTGTCTATGTACCACTGTTTATTTTCCCCATCTGGTCATGGTGTGAATCTGAAGTACCCTCCAAAGACTCATGTTTTAAATGCTTATTTCTTACAGAAGCATTGCAATAAAATAAAATTGCAAAACTTTTGTAAAGCAAAGGACACTGTCAATAGGACAAAATGACAACCAACAAGTTGGGAAAAGATCTTTACCAATACCACATCTGATAGAGGGCTAATATCCATTTTATACAAAGAACTCAAGAAATTAGACTCCAGAGAACCAAATATCATATTAAAAATGGGGAACAGAGCTAAACAGAGAATTATCAACTGACGAATACTGAATGGCTGAGAAGCACCTTAAGAAATGTTCAACATCCTTAGTCATCAGGAAAATGCAAATCAAAACAACCCTGAGATTCCACCTCACATCAGTCAGAATGACTAAGATCAAAAGCTCAGGTGACAGCAGATGCTGACAGGGATGTGAAGAAAGAACACTCCTCCATTTTTGGGATTGCAAACTGGTACAATCACTCTGGAAATCAGTCTGGCAGTTCTTCAGAATATTGGACATAGTGCTACCTGAGGACCCAGATATACTACTCCTGGTCATATGCCCAGAAGATGCTCCAATATGTAATAAGGACACATGTTCCACTATGTTCATAGCAGCCTTATTTATAATAGCCAGAAGCTGGAAAGAACCCAGATGTTCCTCAACAGAGGAAGGGATACAGAAAATGTTGTACATTTACACAATGGAATACTACTCAGCTATTAAAAACAATGACTTCATGAAACTCGCAGGCAAATAAATGGAACTTGAAAATATCATCCTGAGTGAGGTCACTTAGTCACAGAAGAACAACCACAATATGCACTCATTGACAAGTGAATATTAGCTCAAAGTTTGGAATACCCAAGATTCAATTCACAGTCCATATGAAGCCCAAGAAGAAGGAAGGTCAAAGTGTGGATGCTTCTTAGAAGTGGGAACAAAATACTCACAGGAAGAAATATGGAAACAAAGTGTGGAGTTGAGACTAAAGGAAAGTCCATCCAGAGAAGTCCAGTCACCAAACCCAATTGTGTATATCAAGAAGTGCTTGCTAATAGCTGTCTCCTGTGAGTCTCTTCCATATCCTGACAAATACAGAGGCAGAGGCTTGCAGCCAACAATTGGACTGAGTGTGGGTTCCCTGATGGAGGAGCTGGAGAAGGGACTGAAGGAACTGAGGGTGTTTGCAGCCCCATGGAGGGAGCAACATTGTCAACCAGCCAGATGCCCTGTAGCTCCTGGGCACTGGACCACCAACAAAAGAGTACACATGGAGGGACCCAGGGCTCGAGCCACATATATGGCAGAGGATGTTGTTGTTGGACATCAGTGAGAGGAAAGGCCCTTGGGCCTGAATGTGTTCTATGCCTCGGTGTAGGGGCTTTACAAAGGGGAGATCTGGAAAGGGGAAAACATTTGAAATGTAAATAGAGAAAATATCCAATAATGCTTATTCCTCTGGTAGTGGTGGCACTCCATGGGAATCTGTTTGACCTTGAGGAGGTGGGAACTAGCTCATGGAAGCTGGTTACCAGTTCAGGCTTTTTATGCCCAGTCCCTGCCTTTCTCTGCCTCTGGGTTATGTCTTATGCATGGAGAGTCTGCTCTATGTGTTCATCATGGCATTGTCCATCATGGTGTCAGTGCCTCTGAAACTGTGAGCCAAAATGAGTCTGCCTCCTTGAAATTGTTGCTGGGAGGCATTGTGTCAAAGTAATACAAAAATAGGAAACTCCACATCAGACAGATGCAGCTGTTGTCACTAAACCTGAAAATGTCATCCTTTATTTCATCCAACAAGGCCACATGTCCTAATCTGTTTAAGCGATGCTACTCCCTATGAGCCTATGGGGTCCCTTTGATTCAAACCACCACACCAAACATGGAGTTCTGATTTAATGTTTGACACACTAGTTCTTGGTTCTGCTTTGATCGAGTCTTTTCTTACTATCCTCCCCTTTGGAATTGGGATGTTTAACCTGTTCTATTTTATATGAGAAGTATTTGCCTTGTAGTTGGTTTTTCAAGGGCTAATAATTAATATGGCCCTGAGTCTCAGAAGAGATTGGTAAACTTAGACAGCAATGTTAGAATTGTTGAGACTATGGGGACTTACGAAGTTGACCAAAATAAACCCTGCATTACAGGACTCTACTTCTGAGCTTGCTCTTACAGCCTCCTGTTTTGAATGTCTCTCTCTCTCAGCTATTGGTCCTATTTTGGCAATCATCTTTAGGGACTGGTCTTCATGGATGAAAGTAGGTCAGTGCAGGGGATAAGGACTCTTGCTAGTGGATTTCTGATTCTGCTGAGATGAGAGGAACCTTGAGAGCCTCCACAACACCCTTCTGCTGTTGTGAGCTCTTTGTTCCCTACCTTGATGATACCATAAGCTCAAATAACCCTTCCTGCCCTTAAGTTGGTTCTGTAAGGTATAATGATCACAGAAACAAAAACAAACAAACAAACAAAAAAACATAGTTAATTGTCCATCTACTTATCTGTTGATATCATTACCTGCCACATTTTATGTATAAATTTAGCCTGAGTGAGAATAACTGAAAAAATTTAGAAGCACACATTCAAAACATGAGCCAATGAAAGATATTGCAAAGAATACATTTTTTCAAAGTAAAACTTGAATGTAGGTATTTTTGTCCACCTATGGTATTTTCAAAAGATAATTTTGAAAAAGTATAATTAGTATCAAAGAATAAAAACATTTTAAAGAATCTAATAAATATTGGCTAATGTATTTTTCCAAATCTGTCAATTGAACAAATAACCTTCAAGAAAATCCTAAAGTGTTCTGTGGTGGTTTTCAACCACTGGGTAGTCTTCTGTACTAACTTAAATATTAAGCATTTATTAATAAACTGGTATTATGTGTGCATGCATGTGTGTGTGTGCATACTTGCTAATTGGAATATAAGATTTCATTTAGAAATTTTATTCACTACATTATTAGTAAGTTAAAATGTTTACATGGATTATTATTTATTGATTTGGGGGTATTATGATTTTTATTCATTGATTATTTCTGATCTTGGAAAAATGATTGTTTTGTTTATTTGCATGAGTTTTAATAATAAAGAACTATAGAATATGTATAAGAATATATATTAATATTTTTATAAAATGCAGAGTTGCATTTAAAATCCTCTATAAATAATGAGTGACTTCAGTTTTCTGTATTTCATTGTATTTGTACATAGAGTGAAGTTTCACTAACTTTGAAGGACTCACTGAATTTATTTCTGTAAAATGCATGAAATATGTGATTCATTTTTCTCTAAAGTTAAAAATAAATTATAACATATATGAAGAAATTTTAAATCCCTACATACAACTTTTAGATCATACTGAAATACTCAATTTTAAAAATGAGGAGTTAATTCTTTGCTACTTATTTTCATAAATCAGTATGGTTTTTATTCATCATATTATTTTATTTCATAGAGGTTTATATATCATATTATACAACTATAACTGTGTAATAATTCTTCATTTTTATGAAGTAATTTCTATCTTAATGTTCTCGATTTCTTCATGTTTTTTTCTTTAATAATTTTTCTTCATTTAAATAAGATTCAGTGTCTGAAAAAGACTCATGAATGCTGCTACAGTCTTCTAATTTGATGTAGTTTAATTTTCTTTCAAGAACATCTTAGGGCATTGTAATGTTCATTGGTCTCAATTGTATTTTCTTCGGAACATCGTAAACATAGCAATACAGTATTATTTCCTTCAACAACAACAGTAAATCCTGCCTGTGAACTGATTTTTCTGACTGATTTCTTCATTCTTTCAACCAGCACATTCAATGGTCCCAGGTCAGTGTTGATGGTTTCTTGGTGGTTTCATTTCAGACACAGTAAATGCTTAAATTTTTTCTTTAATATCAATGTTTCTTTCAACTTATCACAGTTATATGCATTTCCAGTTTTGCTCCTTGTATTTTTAAAACATCATTATCTGTTTTCAAGCCTTTATTGCATGTCTTCTAATTATTGAAATTTGATACTTCCCATGACAGTTCCAATTGTTTTCTCAAAAGTGAAGATAGAATTTCAGGTTTTCTGGTAGTTTTTCATTTCCTCCTGTGTAGTATCAGATGAGGTCTCACATATTGAATTATCAGTGCCTCTCTCCCCTTTTCCCTCAGCTTTCTTTCTCCATTTGCATCCTTCTTTTCCATGTCTGTCTGCATCTGTCTCCCTCTTCTTGCTTCTACTCCCTTCTCTTTCCTCTGTTTTTCTCATTCTTTTCCTCTCTTTCTCTTCTCCCAGTTCTGCTTCTTTCTGTTTATTTCTTTTCTCTCTCCATCTATTTGTTAGACTGTCTCTTTTCTCTCTCCATTTGTCTGTTTGTATTCTCTTTCTCTCTCTCCATCTCTCCATTGTTGCCTTTTTCTCCTCCCCTCTTTTGCTCTTCCTGACTTTCTCTTTTGCTCTTGCTCTCTTCCATGTCCCAATTCCCTCATGTATGAGATGGTGGCAGGATGCAGTCCAACCCACACATTCCTGGATAAGACTTAGTGTTGGTGGAAGGTCTCATGAAGGGAGCCTGCCCCTTAGTATACTACAGACAGGATGAGGACAGGCTTACCTGGATCTAGTCTCCTCCCCAAAATGTTGCATTTATGTGGAAGTCCAGTATTGGACATTGGGCATTTCAAAGGCTGCTGTATTCTTGTGAGCCTGATTGGTTCACAGCAGGGGGTCCCCTGGCACTCTGTTGTACCAGTCACAATGATTTTCTCACTAAGACAGGACACTAAGGATGACAGTAGGACTGTGTCTTTCATTTTCATTTCTATCTGATCTTCCACATGGTTGAGAGTTACGTTTCCTTCATGTCTAGGGCTCTGAACTCATACTTTGCTCTGTGAAGAACAGGGTTTAGCTGCAAGAACATTTAGGACCAGAGCTCATTTGCCAAAGTTTACCACAAAATAGTGTTGGGTTCTGGGTTCACACTTCATTATAATTTATTTGTGCTATAATTGGGATCAATTTTATAATGGGATGAAATATATTTTGGTTTTGTAGGAATCACTTTGTGTTGTTTAATATAGAGGTTTCTTACGTGTTTTGCTCTATTCTTTAAAGAAGAGAACAAATTATTACCTCAATATAATGGCACCTAACTCCTGTTCATTTTCCTTATCCTAACTCATCTGGTTGTATCATTTGTCTAATTTAAAAATAATTAAAATGCTTTTAAAATGAAGAGAAAATTCCCTTCTTCTAATCTCCAGTTATTATTGGAGGATTAGCCATAGCATAATCCATTGTTCCAATTAATAGAAATTTAGAGCAAAATTAATTTATGATTATAGCTCAAATGTGAAAAAGAAAAAAGAAAAACTAAATCCTAAGGACTTAGTGAACCTTGTTTAAGGGTTATAGAAACGCATTGTGAATGTTAGTGAGAATTATTCTTTATAAAGAATGGAAAGGCTATTATATGCTGGCATAAAAGAGGGGAAATCATATTAAATTAAGATTTTTCTTTATTAATATATAGATTAAAATAGTTACAGAAGTTTATGACAAAAATCTGAGTTATTTTCTCACTGGGAATTATTTCCTGTGAAATCCCTTCCTGATAAAAAGGTTCACACACAAGAATAAAGAGTTTTCATAAAACTGGTTCCTCCACCATGCCTGTGGTGGCTACAGCAACTCTGACCACTGTTATGAGGTCATGCAAAGCCTGGAAGACAGACTTTTAGTTTGTGTGGGAATCATGATGGTTGCTATTATAATTTTTTGACAGTGTCAAAATGAACAGACAAAATGAAAAGACTTTCTTTGATTGCAATGTGGGGTAAATTTAAGAGCCAAAGTAGCTCACAGTGCATCAATGAGGTGACTTCTTTACCAAAAGAATATTCAGTGATAAACAAGGATCCATGGCCTGCATGGCGGTCAACCAGGGATGTATTTCTTCTGTTTGAACAAAGGATTGGTGGAGATCATACCAACAGGGCTTCACAATGTCAAGGGAATGGTATTTGCCTCTCTCTCCTGGAAGTATGCAACTAGGAGGGCCAAAGACCATTTCTTCCCCTCAATGCTGCTTGGCTACTTCCTGTGAAATCATGATGATTTAGCTGGGCATTTAATGCTACTCCCTTTTCCACAGCTTTCTCTGGAAACAGGGACCTTGACTTTTCATGAAGATCTTATCAGACTAAAGAGCAGGTGAGCAGATGTTCTTGGAGGAGAAGGATTTAGAAGCATTTTATGTTGTTTGTACTTTAATGTATGCTATAAAGTGGAACTACATCTGTTTCTAAACAGGCCATCAATCGGCAAAACAATGAAAGGTTAGAAAGATGGGATTAGCAGCCAGAGATGCAGTAGAAACATATATAGACACTGGTGCTTCACCCCTTCAAGGCCAAAAATGGTTGCATACCTGTTGGTTGTTCTTACTGCTGGTATATATGGTTTGAATATGAAATGCCCCCATCCACTAGGATCATGTATTAAAAGTTTTGTCCTCAGCCACTAGAGATATTTTGTCAAATGGTAGAGACTTGGAGAAGTCGAATCTGTTTGGAAGACAGTGGGGGTGTGCCTTTGAAGGATGAACCTGGTTACACTCCCCTTTCTCTTTCTACTTCCTGTGGGAAGTGCAGGTGAGGAATCTCCTTTCTACTCATGCCCACTATCAGAACATAATGATGGAGCAAATCAACAAAGGTCAGAACCTTTCAAAACTGTGACCTGGAATAAATCCTTCCTTAAGTATTTTGTTCTCATCCATGCAAAATAGCAAAAGTAACTAATAAAATTAGTCACACACACATACACACACACACACACACACACACACACACACACACACACACGGGGTATTTTTTTATTCATAATTCTTCAGTAATAGCTTGTGAATTGTTCTCATCTCGCTGAAATTATCTGCACAGGTGACAACAAAAATTTTAAATGCGGTCTACAGTATATGGCAAGATGATTTTTAGTAAAAACCAACATGGAAAGTTCTCCACTGCAAAGACATAGGAAGACCAGGAAGCAGATGGAAAAAGAGGTAGAGACTGCTCAGAGGGAGTGGATGACTGGAGAGGAAGAAAGAGGAAGCAATGAGTCTTGGCCACCCTGAAAGGAGAAATTATACAGATTTAAGGTTTGGGAATGTAAAACTAAGAGAGTAGGTTTTAAAATTCAAGACTCAGGGCTGAACACTGTGAAAAACAAGTCCAGACTTGATGGGGCCTGCCCTGCCACTAGGACTAACAGATCACAAAGATAAAGGGAAGGAATGCAGGAACCAGCCCAAGCTATCAGGATTGACTCATAAACCATCTGACAGGAAGGCATCTCCCCCAGCTTACTCAGAGTCACACATTAACCGGATATCCCCCAAACTCTGATAAGCCTCAGGCTTCTGGAATCCCGAATGCCCCAGCAGGCACGTACTATTCTGCTGTGTTGTAATCTCACTGCTATGCTTAAATGGGCCAATCACCTGTAGCCGTGCCAACTCTCCTCGTCCCCCTGACCCTCATCCCATAAAAACCCCCTTGTTTCTGAGAGTCCGGGTCGGCTTCCTTTTTCTCCTGCGTGGGACACGTGTCGACCCGGAGCTACGCCATTAAGGTTACCTCGTGCTTTTGCATCAAGAAGTGTCTCGAGCATTCTTCGGAGATTCCCAGTATCCACGACTTGAGGGGGCTTCCCTTTTGGGGGTCCTACATTTGGAGGCTCATCCGGGATCCCTGAGGGTCCCTGAAAACCCCGAGATACCCTTGGAGGTACGTCTGTGTTAGTGTGGTGTGTTGGTGTGCGGCCACTGTGTCTGTGCCTCTTCTTTGTTCTCTGATCTGAATCTGGTATTCTGGCGGCTGTCATTGAACCCGTGAGGATTCAGTGACTTGCAGAGGGGGTCACCCCAAGGCCGCAAGGCTGCACCTCTCGAAGGACACTTCAGGAGAAACCCTAGAGGAGGAAATACCCAGGGTACAAGACAGCCGGGAGGACCTGGCTGTCGCCTGGCAGGGCGAAGAAGACAGAGTGCTTTTCCTGCCAGAGAAGGGGTGGATTCGATATCCCACCCCATCTGAAGTAGCGTTTGGCTGGCTATATAAGTCCAGATGTGGTCGAGTGTGTCTAGACGTATTAGTAACTATCTCTATCTTTGTCTCTATCTTTGTGTTGTCTCTGTTTTTATTCTTTGTTATGGGTCAGACTGTTACTATCCCCCTGTCTTTGACTCAAGACCATTGGACGGACGTTAGGGCAAGAGGACGGAACCTATCAGTGGTAGTCAAAAAACAACCCTGGCTGACTTATTGGCGGAATGGCCCACGTTTGGTGTGGGCTGGCCATCTGAGGGAACTTTTGATTTATCTACCATCAGAACCGTGAAGGCTATCGTTTTTTCAGGAAGGAGCAGGATCCCACGTGGACCAGCAGCCGTACATCATAGTATCGGAGGATTTAGCAAGATCCCCACCCCCGTGGGTCTGTCCATTCCTCCCACCCCCTCCACCCAGGCACTAAGATCCTGATAGTCTGGGAAGATGATGAGAAGGAGAAAACAAACCGAAACCTGACAAGGAGAGCGACCACAGTCCACTGCCTACACATCCTCCTAAGATCTACCCTGAGATTAAAGAACCTCCTGAGTATCCTGATTCCCCACAACCCCCTCCCTACCCGCAAGTTCCCCACCCCCAGCCGCTCCCATGGCACTGCCCTTGGGAGCCCCAAGAACTGGGGGTTCTTGAAGAACGGCCCCGGGAACTGGGGGTGGAGGACCTTCAGCTGGAACAAGAAGTCGGTGAGGAGCCTCTCTGGAAGGACCAGCAGACTTGACCATTGCACTCCCCCTCAGAGCGGTCGGGGCTCCCCCTGCTGACCAAAACGACTTACAGCTTTTACAGTACTAGTCTTTTTCCTCTTCCGATCTTTATAACTGAAAGACTAACCACCCCTCTTTCTCTGAGAACCCCACAGGGCTCACAAGCCTGATTGAGTCACTAATGTATTCCCACCAGCCGACGTGGGATGACTGCCAACAGCTCCTACAAACCCTTTTCACCACCGAGAAGAAGAGGATTCTCCTCGAGGCTCAGAAAAATGTGGGAGATGGGACTGGGCAACCAGTCCAGACCCCGATCGAGATAGAAAAAGGATTCCCATTGACTCAACCCCATTGGGATTATAACATGGCACAAGGTAGGGTACGACTGTTCAATTATCACCGGGCTCTGGTGGCGGGTCTCAGAGGTGCCGCACAAATCTGTCCGCCCACAAATCTGGCCAAGGTAAGAGGTCATGCAAGGGACAACAGAACTCCCTTCAGGTTTTCTAGAAAGGCTTATGGAGGCCTATAGGAGATATACCCCATTTGACCCGATGTCTGAGGGACAGCAGGCTTCAGTGATTACGGCTTTTATTGGGCAGTCAGCCCCAGACATCAGAAGGAAGTTTCAATGGATCAAGGGACTACAGGACTACACCATAAGGGATGTGGTGAGAGAGGCAGAGAAAGTGTATCATAAGAGAGAGACAGAGAAAGAGAAATTAGAAAGAGAGAAAAGAGAAAAGAGAGAGGACGAAGATAGAAGGGACAAGAGGCAAGAGAAAGTTTTAACTAGAATTCTGGCCACAGTAAGAGAAAGAGATAAGAGAGACAGGACTAGGCAGTTAGGGAACCTGGGAGACGGAAAAAGGCAGGGGCCAAGGAGGCCCATAGGAGATCAACCGCACCTGGAAGGAAACCAGTGTGCATACTGCAAAGGTACTGGCAATTGGGCTCATGAATTCCCCAAGAAAAAGCAGGAAGTGAAAGTATTGTCCCTAGGAGATGATGAAGACTAGGGGAGACGGGGCTCGGCCCCCCTCCCCGAGCCTAGGGTAACCTTAAACATGGAGGGGACATGGTTGCTGAGTTTTCCATTCTGCAGACACCTTTGGGGAAATTAAAAGAGGGTGAAAAGACTATGGTAATTGGGGCCACTGGGCAAAAATCATATCCATGGACTACCTCCTGGACAGTGGATCTAGGACAAAATAGAGTGACTCATTCATTCCTAGTCATTCTGGAATGCCCTATACCCTTGTTAGGAAGAGACTTGCTGACCAAANTAAAAGCACAAATAACTTTCACCTCTCACCAACCAGAGTTATCCTGGGGAGTAGGAGAGTCTTGGGCCCTGACGTTGTCTCTACAATTAGGAGAAGAATACCAGATCTACCAAGACAAACCAAGACCTCCCGAGGGAATCCAAGACTGGCTTGACCGATTCCCTCGAGCATGGGCCAAGATGGGGGGGGGGCATGGGAATGGCAAAACAAGTTCCCCCGGTGGTAATCGAGCTCAAGTCTGGAGCCACCCCCCATTGGGGTTCGACAATACCCCATGAGTAGGGAAGCTTGGGAGGGCATACGCCCCCACATTACCAGACTTATTCAACAAGGGATTCTAGTCCTATGCAAGTCTCCATGGAACACCCCCCTATTCCCAGGAAAAAATCCTGGGACTAATGACTATCGCCCAGTACAAGATCTTAGGGAAGTCAATAAGCAAGTCCAAGACATCCATCCTACAGTGCCAAATCCCTACAACTTACTCAGCACCCTACCACCTGAATGAACTTGGTACACTGTTTTAGACCTCAAGGATGCCTTCTATTGTCTGAGATTACATCGCAGCAGCCATCCTTTGTTTGCCTTCGAATGGCACGACCCCAAGAGTGGGCAAGTCGGGCAGCTAACATGGACAAGATTGCCTCAAGGATTCAAGAACTCACCCATGTTGTTTGATGAGGCTTTGTACCGTGACCTGGCCCCTTTTCGGGCTAGAAATACACAGGTAACTCTCTTGTAGTATGTTGATGACCTTTTATTAGCTGCAGAGACTCGCAAAGACTGTGAAATCGGGACTCAAAACCTCCTGGTCGAGATGGGTGAACTGGGGTACCGGGTCTCTGNCAAAAAGGCACAGTTATGTCAAAAAGAAGTAACCTACTTGGGATACACCCTAAAGAATGGACAGGAGTAGCTCACAGAAGCCAGGAAACAGACAGTAATGCAGATCCCAACCCCGACTACATCTCGCCAGGTAAGAGAATTTCTGGGCACTGCGGGGTTCTGTAGACTTTGGATCCCAGGGTTCGCGACTATGGTGGCCCCACTATACCCCTTAACTAAAGAAAAAGGGGAGTTCACCTGGACCAAAGATCATCAACAGGCCTATGAGGCTCTTAAGAAGGCACTGTTGCAGACCCCAACACTAGCCCTACCAGATCTGAGCAAACCTTTCATCTTATATATTGATGAGAGAAATGGAGTGGCCAGAGGAGTCCTGACCCAGGCCTTAGGGCCTTGGAAATGACCGGTGGCCTACCTATCAAAGAAACTGGACCCTGTGGCTAGTGGGTGGCCTTCCTGTTTATGAGCCATAGCAGCAACAGCTATACTAGTAAAAGATGCTGACAAGCTGACTATGGGCCAGAATGTTGCAATAGTGTCCCCACACTCACTTGAGAGCATTATCAGACAACCACCAGACCGCTGGATGACTAACGCTCAGATGACACCCTATCAGAGCCTGCTGTTGACTGAACAAGTAAGCTTCACTCCCCTGGCCATCATCAATCCCACTACTTTGTTACCCGGGGCTGATGAAGCCCCTGTGCACAAGTGTGAGGAAGTGTTGGCAGAAGAAACTGAAGTTCAGCCAGACCTCACAGACTACCCATGGTCAGGGGCAATGACTTGGTATACTTACAGAAGCAGCTTCGTGGTAGAAGGTAAGCGGAGGGCCGGGACAGTGGGGGTAGATGGAAAGCCCGTCATATGGGCCAGCAGTCTGCCAGAGGGCACATCCACCCAAAAAGCGGAGCTCATTGCACTGATCCAGGCTTTAAGGCTGGCAAAAGGAAAGGCTATCAATATCTACACCAACAGCTGGCATGCCTTTGCTACAGCACATATCCATGGGACAATATACCGGCAGCGTGGACTCTTAACATCTGCTGGAAAGGATATTAAAAATAAAGAAGAGATCCTTAACCTGCTAGAGGCTGTTCACCTGCCTCATAAAGTGGCAATAATACATTGTCCAGGACACCAAAAAGGGGCTGGGCCCATAGAAAAAGGAAATCAAATGGCAGATCGGGAGGCAACGAAGGCAGCTCAGGGACCTATGACTTTGCTGATAAAAACTAAACCCCAACCAGAGATGGAGGAGACAGACAAAAGAACTCTCACAGAAGANGAGGGGCAAGAATATCTGGCTGATATACACCGCCTCACCCATCTGGGGGCTAAAAAATTAATAGAATTGGTTAGTAGGTCCCCTTACCATATTCCTGGACTAAAAAAGGCTGCAGAAAATCTAGTCAAAAACTGCCACGCTTGTGCGTTTACTAATGCTGGGTCCAGTAAGCCCTTAGAAGGAAGATGTCTGAGAGGAGATAGACCTGGAACCTATTGGGAAACTGATTTTAATGAGGTAAAACTGGCCTGGTATGGAAATAAATATCTTCTAGTCTTTATAGACACCTTTTCAGGTTGGGTTGAAGCATTCCCCACAAAAAAATGAGACTGCCAACGTGGTGGCCAAGAAGATACTTGAAGAAATCCTGCCCTGTTTTGGGGTACCCAAGGTAATCGGATCAGACAATGGACCTGCTTTTGTCTCCCAGGTAAGTCAGGGAGTGGCCAGACAACTGGTGATCAATTGGAAAATACATTGTGCATACAGGCCCCAGNGTTCAGGACAGGTAGAAAGAATGAATAGAACATTGAAAGAGCCCTTGACAAAATTGACCTTAGAGACCGGCGGAAATAACTGGACAGCCCTCCTCCCTTATGCCTTATTCAGGGTTCGAAACTCCCCTGGAACCTTTGGTTTGACCCCTTTTGAATTAATGTTTGGAGCCCCTCCGCCCATTTATGTGTCTGTAACAGATAAAACTAGCCCAGATGTATCTTTCTCTCCTTCTTCCAACCTCTTGATTTGGCCCAAGGCCTGAGAAACAGTAAGAAAAGAGATATGGATGCAATTAAGAGAAACCTATATTGCTGGTGACACACAGGTACCGCACCAGTTTGAAGTGGGAGATGCTGTCCTGGTGAGGAGACATTGAGCAGGAAACCTAGAGCCAAGGTGGAAGGGACCATATCTGGTGCTGCTAATGACACCCACCGCAGTCAAAGTTGAAGGAATTCCCACCTGGGTCCACGCATCTCACATTAAGAGAGTACCCCCTGAAACCGATCAAGATGGATGGACACTGGAAAAGACTACTAATCCTCTTAAACTGCGCTTATGTCACTAGCACAGCTCTAAAGATAAGTGACAATATGCATCAGCCCATGATTCTCACTTGGCAAGTGCTGTGAAACACTCTCTGCTATCTCAATAATGGAACCCCCAGGAGCATGGTGGTCAACCCTACACTTTTGTCTCCACCAAATTATTCCTGTAGCTAAAAGCAACCCCCCTAACACCATCAGGAGTTATGGGTTTCATAGTTGCCCAAAGTACCAGAAGGGCTCCAGGTGTGGGGGGCCCCAAGTGTATTTCTGCGGAGAATGGAGCTGTGTCACTTCAAATGATGGAGACTGGAAATGGACCACTGATTCCAGTAAAGATGGACTAATATTTTCTTTTCAGAATTCAGGACCAGGTAAACATGCAGTCATGGAACTTTATAAGAGGACAGACTGCAGCCCTACTGATTTAGATCAGGTGAAACTGCAGTTCACTGAAACAGGAAAAAGATATAAGCTTAACCAGTGGTTTGAGGGCATGACTTGGGGTGTAGTGTTTTATAATCATGGGAGTAAGCCAGGTTCGTTGCTGCATGTCTGCCTAAGAGCTGAAAGTCCTCTGTCCTTACTGGTTGGTCCCAACAAGGTCCTCCCTGAACAAGGCCCCCCTATTAAGATCAAGACAACAGTCCCAGCTACTACTCGAGCTGCAAAAGCTGTAAGTACCTCCCAAAACACTCCTCAGGCTCCCTCACCCAATGCTCCCTCAACTGGCCAAAGATTGTTCAATCTAATTCAAGGAGCCTAATACACCCTCGATCAGACTGACCCAGATGCAACCTCAGACTGCTGGTTGTGTCTATCCTCAGGGCCCCCTTATTATGAAGGAATCACATTTAATGGGAACATTAATATAACCACAAGCCATGCTTCTTGCTCTTGGGGTGCAGGAAAAAAATTGACCTTAACTGAGGTCTAAGGGGATAGCCCAGGCCTTTGTATAGGGACCCCACCATATACCCGCAAACATCTATGTGGCCAGAGCCATTCCATTGCTAAGACAGACTCTAATCATTACCTCATACCAAGTCCTGTCTGGTGGTAGACAGGCAACACAGGACTCACCCTGTGAGTATCAACTAGTGTTTTTGATCCTTCCCATGTGTCTTAGTCAGGGTTTCTATTCCTGCACAAATATCATGACCAAGAAGTAAGTTGGGGAGGAAAAGGTTTATTTGACTTACATTTCCATACTGCTGTTGATCACCAAAGGATGCAGGACTGGAACTCAAGCAGGTCAGAAAACAGGAGCTGATGCAGAGGCCATGGAGGGATGTTCTTTACTGGCTTGCCTCTCCTGGCTTGCTCAGCCTGCTCTCTTATAGAATCCAAGACTACCATCCCAGAGATGGTCCCACCCACAAGGGGCCTCTCCCCCCTTGATCACTAATTGAGGAAATGCCCCACAGCTGGATCTCATGGGGGCATTTCCCCAACTAAAGCTCCTTTCTCTGTGATAACTCCAGCTGTGTCAAGTTGACACAAAGCTAGCCAGTACACCATGATTTTTGTGTTATGATCCAGCTTATACCCCGTGTATATTATCACCCTGGTGATAGCCTTGAGAAAGAATGCACCAGCACCAGATTTAAAAGAGAACCAATAACCCTTACTCTAGCCATGCTTGTGGGAGCAAGCATAGCAGCAGGGGTGGGGACAGGAGTAACAGCGTTAGTTGAAGGAAAACAGGGAAATCAATCACTCAAAGATGATGCTAATGAAGACCTGAAGTTGTTAGAAAAGTCTATAGATGCCTTAGAAAAATCCTTGACTTCTTTATCAGAAGTAGTTCCACAAAATCGGAGGGGGCTTGACCTGTTGTTCTTAAAAGAAGGAGGATTATGCGCTGCCCTAAAGGAAGAGTGTTGTTTCTATGTAGACCATTCCCGGGGTGGTCAGAAACTCCATGCAAAAATTGAGAGAAAGGTTAGAACACAGAAAATGGGAACGTGATGCTGAAAAAGGATGGTTCGAGTCCTGGTATTCTCGGTTACCATGGATGACCACATTGTTCTCAGCCCTGGCTGGGCCTGTGCTTCTTGTGTGCCTAGCTCTAGTTTTTGGTCCTTGTATAATTAACAAGGGTGTGGCATTTATTCAGAGCCAGATAGATGCAGTAAGGCTCATGATCATACAGAGACAATATCAGCCTGTAGTTCAATTTGAAGCAGACTTGAGGGACACTGGTGTTTAAATTCTATGATTAGAATAAGAGTCAGAAGAAGAAGAGGAGGATGAAAGGAAAAAATTATACAGATTTAAGGTTTGGGAATGTAAAACTAAGAGAGTAGGTTTTAAAATTCAAGACTCAGGGCTGAACACTGTGAAAAACAAGTCCAGACTTGATGGGGCCTGCCCTGCCACTAGGACTAACAGATCACAAAGATAAAGGGAAGGAATGCAGGAACCAGCCCAAGCTATCACGATTGACTCATAAACCATCTGACAGGAAGGCATCTCCCCCAGCTTACTCAGAGTCATACATTAACCGGATGTCCCCCAAACCCTGATAAGCCTCAGGCTTCTGGAATCCCGAATGCCCCAGCAGGCACGTACTATTCTGCTGTGTTGTAATTTCACTGCTATGCTTAAATGGGCCAATCACCTGTAGCTGCACCAACTCTCCCTCACCCCATAAAAACCCCTTGCTTCTGAGTGTCTGGGTCGGCTTCCTTTTTCTCCTGCGTGAGACACGTGTCGACCTGGAGCTCTGCCATTAAAGTTACCTCATGCTTTTGCATCAAGAAGTCTCTTGAGCGTTCTTCGGGGTTTCCCGGTATCCGTGACTTGAGGGGGCTTCCCTTTTGGGGGAACTACAATATCAAGAAGTTGAGAGGGAGTGCACCTTCACTTGATGAACCTTGATGAACTGTTAAAAACATGAGTATATTTGCCATGTCCATTCTTCAGTGTCAAAGCCTCAAATTTAACACTGCCTAAATCAATACTGAAAATTCTTGTGAACAGAATACCACCAAACCATTCTAAAAGCAATTACACTGTAGAGGGTAAGGAATAAGTCCCATCTGGCTGTTAGGTCCTGGGGTCATAGTTTGAACAGTCTCTCTGCTGCAAGATCCTCCCACTTCATTGTGGAAGGAATGTGCAAACTCTACACTTAACTTTTTTCAGTCAGCATCACAAATTCAAGTTATATGGAACTATCAGCACAGGAAGAAACGTGAACTTACCCCATAAGTATTCACACATGCACAAGTTACGCTCAGATACTGGGTAAACCCTGATGGCAACTCAGACATAGGACATCTTTGAGTTCATCATATTTACTATCCATTGTAGCTGCCTGTGGCCACAAGAACTGGGTTTCTAAGTGGGAGGCTGGAGCTGTAAGGGAGGAAATGGCAGGAGAAATAACAAGATCAAGACAAATTCTGATCGAGGTCCAATGTTTACTTAAGAGTCTGAGCTTATAAAGCGGGAAGGCCCATCCCCCACCATGCCAGGCTCTTGATGCTTTATTGCTAGCCTGTCAGCACTTGGTCCAGGGTGTTGCTTATTTCAGGAAGACAGGTTTCAGCCTCTCAGCGGGTAGTGGCATCTTGGAGAAGAGCTCAGATGGCAGAACAATAGACCTATCTAGGACAGAAGACTCCACCCTAGGTGGTCTCCTTCACAATGGCAGAACAGGTCTGAGTCAGCTTGCTCAAGGCTAGGGAAGGCTACAATCCCTCCCTAACTATATAATACAAATTAGTTTGTCTGGGGCATAAAATTTACTTATGCTCTATGTTTCTGCCTGGGAATTATGGTTGCCGGTGGCTGCACCTGACTTGGGACTTTGGTCTTCTATGAACTTATTCTTATCTGTCCTGGAGGCATGTGCAGCTTGCTTGTGTTTATTTTGCCCAAACACAGCTCTATGGTGTTATTGTGAATAAACCACAGCCTTTGGCACATGCCTCTGTTTTAGGTTAAATAATTCAGAGACCCAGTGGCCCATCACTGGCTGCCAGCCCTCATAGCACACCTTTTTTCCAATGGGTATTTTGTTCCCCATTCTAGGAAGGAATGAAGTATCCACGTGTTGGCCTTCTTTCATCTTAATTTTCTTGTGTTTTGCAAATTGTATCTTGGGTATTCTAAGTTTCTGGGCTAATATTCACTTACCAGTGAGTGCATATCAAGTGACTTCTTTCTTTGTTTGTTTTGGTTTTTGAATTGTTTTGTTTTTTTGGTTTTGTTTTGTTTTGTTTTGTTTTTCGAGACAGGTTTTCTCTGTATGCCCTGGCTGTCCTGGAACTCACTTTGTAGACCAGGCAAGCCTTGAACTCAGAAATCTGCCNGCCTCTGCCTCCCTAGTGCAGGGATGAAAGGCCTGCACCACCATGCCCAGATGTATCAAACAACTTCTTTTGTGTTGGGTTACTTCACTCAGGATGATATCCTCCAGATACATCCATTTGCCTAAGAATTTCATAAATTCATTGTTTTTAATAGCTGCGTAGTACTCCATTGTGTAAATGCACCTCATTTTCTGTATCCATTCCTCTGTTGAGGGACATCTGTGTTCTTTCCGTCTTCTGGATATTAATTAGGGCTACTATGAACATAGTGCAGCATGTGTTCCTTTACCCGTTGGAACATCTTCTGGGTATATGCCCAGGAAAAGTATTGCTGGATCTTCTGATAGTACTATGTCCAGTTTTCTAAGGAACCACCAGACTGATTTCCAGAGTGTTTTTACCAGCTTGCAATCCTGTGAGCAATGGAGGACTGTTCCTCTTTTTCCACATCCTTGCCAGCATCTGCTGTCATCTGAATTTTTGAACCTAGCCATTCTGACTGGTGTGAGGTTGAATCTCAGCATTGCTTTGATTTGCATTTCCCTGATGACTAAGGCTGTTGAACATTTTTTCAAGTGCTTTTTAGCCCTTCGGTATTCCTCAGTTGAGAATTCTTTGTTTAGCTCTGTACCCCATTTTTAATGGGGTTATTTGAATTTCTGGAGTTCAGCTTCTTAAGCTCTTTGTATATATTGGATATTAGACCCCTATCAGATTTAAGATTGGTAAAAATTCTTTCCCAATCTGTTGGTGGCCTTTTTGTCTTATTGACAGGATCTTTTGCCCTACAGAAGCTTTGCAATTTTATGAGGTCCCATTTGTCAATTCTCAGTCTTACAGCACAAGCCATTGGTGTTCTGTTCAGAAATTTTTCCCCTGTGCCCATATCGTCAAGGCTTTTCCCCACTTTCTCCTCTATAAGTTTCAGAGTCTCTGGTTTTACATAGAGTTCCTTGATCCACTTAGGCTTGAGCTTTGTACAAGGAGATAAGAATAGATCAACTCACATGATTCATCTACATGATGATAGCCAGTTGAGCTAGCACCATTTGTTGAAAATTCTGTTTTTTTTTCCACTGGATGGTTTTAATTCCCTTGTCATTGATCAAGTGACCATAGGTTTGTGGATTGATTTCTGGGTCTTCAATTCTATTCCATTGATCTACCTGCCTGTCACTGTACCAGTACCATGCAGTTTTATCATAATTGCTCTGTAGTAGAGCTTGAGGTCAAGCATGGTGATTCCCCTAGCAGTTCTTTCATTGTTGAGAATAGCTTTTGCTATCCTAGATCTTTTGTTATTCCAGATGAATTTGCAAATAGTCCTTTGTAACTCAGTGAAGAATTGAATTGGAATTTTGATGGGGATTG
>NC_034597.1:7442267-7444053 GCF_900095145.1 Mus pahari | reverse complement strand
TTTGTTTGAGTTAATTTATACCCAGCTACTGCACTGAAGCTGTTTATTAGGTTTAGAAGTTATCTGGTGGAATTTTTAGGGTCACTTATATATACTATCATGCCATCTGCAAATAGTGATATTTTGACTTCTTTCTTTCCAATTTGGATCCCCTTGATCTCCTTTTGTTGTCAAATTGCTNTGGCTAGGATTTCAAGTACTATATTAAATAGGTAGGGAGAAAGTGGGCAGCCTTGTCTAGTCCCTGATTTTAGTGGGATTGCTTCGAGTTTCTCTCTATTTTCTTTGATGTTGGCTACTGGTTTGCTGTATAGTGCTTTTATTATATTTAGATATGGGGCTTGAATTCCTGATCTTTCCATGACATTTATCATGAAAGGGTGTTGGATTTTGTCAAGTGTTTTCTCAGCATCTAATGAGATGATCATGTGATTTTTGTCTTTTATTTGTTTATACAGTTGATTGGGTTGATGGATTTCTGTATATTAAGCCATCCTGCATCCCTGGGATGAAGCCTACTTTGTCATGTTGGATGATCATTTTGATGTGTTCTTGAATTTGGTTAGTGAGGATTTTATTGAGTATTTTTGCATCGATATTCATAAGGGAAGTAGGTCTGAAGTTCTTTTTCTTTGTTGTGTCTTTATGTGGTTTAGGTATCAAATTAATTGTGGCTTCATAGAATGAATTGGGTAGAGTACCTTCTGTTTCTATTTTGTGGAATAGTTTGAGAAGTGTTGGAATTAGGTCTTCTGTAAAGGTTTGATAGAACTCTGCACTAAAGCCATCTGGTCGTGGGCTTTTTTGGTTGGAAGACTATTAATGACTGCTTCAATTTCTTTAGGAGAAACAGGACTGTTAAGATTGTTAATCTGATCCTGATTTAACTAGTTGTCCAGTTTTATTGAGTACAGCCTTTTGTAGTTGGACCTCATGATGTTTTGGATTTCCTCAGGATCTGTTGTTATATCTCCTTTTTCATTTCTGATTTTGTTAATTAGGATACTGTCCCTGTGCCATCTAGTGAGTCTGGCTAAGGGTTTATCTATCTTGCTGATTTTCTCAAACAACCAGTTCCTTGTTTGGTTGATTCTTTGAATAGTTCTTTTTGTTTCCACTTGGTTGATTTCAGCCCTGAGTTTGATTATTTCCTACCATCTACTCTTCTTGGGTGAATTTGCTTCCTTTCATTCTAGAGCTTCTAGGTATGCTGTCAGACTGCTAGTGTATGCTCTCTCTAGTTTCTTTTTGGAGGCTCTCAGAGCTCTGAGTTTTCCTCTTAGGACTGCTTTCATTGTGTCCCATAAGTTTGGATATGTTGTGGCTTCATTTTCATTAAACTCTAAAAAATCTGTAATTTTATTTTATTTCTTCTTTTACCGGTGTATCATTAAGTAGAGCATTGTTCAGTTTCCACATGAATGTTGGCTTTCTATTATTTGTGCTATTATTGAAGATCAGGCTTAGTCCGTTGTGATCTGATAGGATGCATTGTATCATTTCAATATTTTTGTGTCTGTTAAGGCCTGCTTTGTAACTGATTATTTGATCAATTTTGGAGGAGGTACCATGAGGTGCTGAGAAGAAGGTATATCCTTTTTTTTAGGATAAAATATTCTGTAGATATCTGTTAAATCCATTTTTTCATAACTTCTGCTAGTGTCCCTGTGTCTCTGTTTAGTTTCTTTTACCAGGATCTGTCCTTTGATGAGAGTGGGGAGTTGAAGTCTCCCACTATTATTGTGTGAGGTGTAATGTGTTCTTTGAGCTTTACTAAAGTTTCTTT
>NC_034597.1:7438934-7442052 GCF_900095145.1 Mus pahari | reverse complement strand
GATTCTGTTCTTGTGGCTGTCTTCTTTTAGTTTTGTTGAAGGATTACTTTCTTGCTTTTTCTAGGGTGTAGTTTCCATCTTTGTGTTGGTGTTTTCCTTTTATTATCCTTTGAAGGGCTGGATTCAGAGAAAGATATTGTGTGAATTTGGTTTTGTCATGGAATACTTTGGTTTCTCCATCTATGGTAATTGAGAGTTTTGTTGGGTATAGTATCCTGGGCTATCGTTTGTGTTCTCTTAGTGTCTGTATAACATCTGGTCTGTCCAGGATCTTCTGGCTTTCATAATCTCTGGTGAGAAGTCTGGTGTAATTGTAAAAGGCCTGCCTTTATATGTTACTTGACCTTTTTCCCTTACTGCTTTTAATATTATGCCTTTATTTAGTGCATTTGTTGTTCTGATTATTATGTGTTGAGAGGAATTTCTTTTCTGGTCCAGTCTATTTGGAGTTCTGTAGGCTTCTTGTATGATCATGAGCATCTCTTCCTTTAGGTTTGGGAAGTTTTCTTCTATAATTTTATTGAAGATATTTGCTGGCCCATTAAGTTGAAAATCTTCATTCTCATCTACTCCTAGTATCTGTAGGTTTGGTCTTCTCATTGTGTCCTTGTTTTCCTGTATGTTTTAAGTTAGGATCTTTTTGCATATTGCATTTTCTTTGATTGTTGTATCTACTTTCTCTATGGAATCTTCTGCACCTGAGATTCTCTCTTCCATCTCTGGTATTCTCTTGCTGATGCTCTCATCTATGTTTCCTGATTTCTTTCTTGGTTTTCTATTTCCAGTGTTGTCTCCCTTTGGTTTTGTTTGTTTGTTTGTTTCTACTTCTCTTTTTAGATCTTGGATGGTTTTGTTCAATTCCATCACCTGTTTGATTGTGATTTCCTATAATTCTTTAAGGGATTTTTGTGTTTTCTTTTTAAGGACCTGTTTAGCAGTGCTCTCCTATATTTCTTTAAATGTGTTTTTAATGATTTGTTTATTTATTATATGTAAGTACACTGTAGGCGTATTCAGACACTCCAGAAGAGGGCATCAGATCTTGTTACAGATGGTTGTGAGCCACCATGTGGTTGCTGGGATTTGAACTCCGGACCTTTGGAAGAACAGTCGGGTGCTCTTACCCACTGAGCCATCTCACCAGCCCCTAAATGCCTTTTTAATACCCTTCTTAAAATCTTCAACCACCAACATGAGATATGATTTTAAATCCAAGTCTTACTTCTCGGGTGTTTTTGATTATCTAGGACTCTCTGTGGTGGGCGTACTGGGTTCTGATGATGCCCAGTGTTCTTGGTTTCTGTTAGTAAGATTCTTACACTTGCCTTTCTTTATCTGGTAATCTCTGGTGTTAATGTTCTAGCTGTCTCTGTCTAGAGACAAAGAATCAAAGGAGCTTGTTCCTCCTTTGATTCTGTTAGTCTCTGTCAGCACTCCTGAGAATCCAACTCTTACCTGAGTTCCAGTGTTCAGAGCACTCTCTGCAGGCAAGCTCTCCTCTTGCAGGCCAGGTGTCCAGAAGTCTGGAGCTCTGATCCACCTCCTGAGTCCTGGAGTCAGAGCCCTACCTGTAGGCCAACTCTGGCAAGGAAGGTGCCCAGAGGTCTGGGTCTCAGCTCTGTCTCCTGGCTGAGGATGAAGGCCCGAAGAGACCCTGTCCAAGAAGCTCTGTTTCTTCTGTTGCCCATGTGCTCTCCTGTGATCATGAAGTCCTGTGTGTACTAGGAGTCCTGTAGTGTAGAGTATCTTCTGTGTTCCTTGATGCCCCAGGCTGGGTTCATGTGGAAGATTGTGGGACTGGCCCCAACCAGAATGGATCCAAGCCTCTGGTTGGGTGGGGTTCCTTTGTCCCTGTTCCTGCTGGTACAAGACCCTCTGTGATTCTTTGGAGCTGATATTTTGTCCCACTCACCAGTGATCCAGAAGTGATCCCGAGGCAGAGGTGATCTTGCGGCATGGAGAGTACTCTGGAGCCCTTGGAGGCCTCCATTGTGTTCAAGCGGAAGATAGTGGGGCTGGCCCCACCAGAACAGATCCTAGAATTATTTTTCTAAGTCAGTTTCCACAGTCTCTTATGTTCTCTGTCCCACAAGGTTAAAAAGCTTGAAGCAAAGTAGCTGTCTAATCTGGGACAAAGGCAAGCAAAGGTGGGTCAAGAACATATACCCAATACAGCTTTCTTATCACCATTGTCAGGGCACTCAGTAAACTCACAGGTCAGATTGTCACATGAATCATTCTGGCAGCTGTCATACTCCGGCAGCATTCTGTGGAGAAAACACAAGCATGCCCTCTTCCCCATATTAAATATCTGATCAGGATCACGCCATATGCCACTAAGTGGATCTTTTTCACCTCACCTAGGCAGGAGTGTGCCTAGTTTTAAGATACTATAAGGCATTCATCAAGTTCTTTGACATCTACATTTTAAAATTTTTAAAAATAAAAGTGTGATTTAAATAATGTGCATGGGGATATAATTCTTTCCCTTCTTTGTTTTTTAAGAAGATATAGATTTTAAAGTTTCACAATACCTTGTCCTTGAGAATTATACAAATTCTCAGTAATGTTGGTAACATTAAATTGTTGACAAAACTTCTCAAATACTTGACTTTAATAGCCAGTTCCAATCTCTGTTTTAATCTGATTTGAACACCAAGCATTAAAAAATTAACATAGGCAATGACTAATTACACTTTTAGTTGCTTTTCTTGTAGAGCAGTTGCAACTAGAAAGCCTGAAAAGATATCAATAGTCACATGTGCATATTTTATTTTATTTCTATTTTTTTAATCAGATATATGAGTATTCATTTGAAATAATTAAGTATAAGTCCTCAAGAATTAACACCATTATGTGGAACAGGTAAAAACTCAGGACACTGAAAACAAATCTTTACAATTTGACATGCACAAGCTCTAAAAATACCAAAATATTATCTTAAGCCATTACCACTTTGATGATGTAAAAAATGAGATTATATGGCCAATTATTCTTGTGCAAAGCCTATGATCTGCCTGGGATATAAATCTAGCATGGCATTGGCTTTAGAGATCTTATCCAGGCAATATAGAATGAGTTCTTAAATGTCCAAAGACAGTCTTTTATAAGAACAGCA
>NC_034597.1:7426117-7436594 GCF_900095145.1 Mus pahari | reverse complement strand
AAAAAAAAAAAGAAAGAAAGCAGACTGAGCAAGCCATGAGGCTAAAACCAGTAAACAGCACTCCTGCATGTCTTCTGCTTCAGATCCTATCCCCAGGTTCCTGCCCTGTTTAAGTTTCTGCCTTGGTTTCACTCAATGATGGACTCTAATCACCAAAACATATAAGCGAAATAAACCCCTTCCTCCCCAAGTTGAAAAAATAAATAAATAAATACAGTAGATGGGATGCATGCATGAATAAATTTACAGAAATACAAAAATATGCATAGAAGCAATCTTTAACAACTTATCTTTAGGATAATGATTATCAATTTTCCCTAAAATGTTTGCTATGCAATAGGCCAAATATCAATATTCTGCAATAACCAATTTAATTGCTGTTTGGAACAAGGAACAGATGCTTCATCAGGTTTTTAAGGGACAATTTTTGTTGTTGTTTTTCAAAAATACATGAATTCATCTTACAATTCTTTATTATGACCACAGCAGCCTTATAATAGGATGTTAAAACTTGGAGATGAAAAAAGATGATTTTACATTAATATTTTCTTTTGCCAAAGAATTGCTGTGGGCACATTTAGTAACAATAACTAAAATAAGCTGCTAATATTTGATTACCATTGATTGCAATGATAACAATTAATTATTAAAGCTTCCTTTATTTTCTGCAAAGCCTTTTGTTTTTCACCAGTTGATTTGTATCTCTCTTGATAACTTCCAACAAAGGTGTGAGTCACCTTAAGACCTTAAGGTGAGGTTTTAGCCAATTAGCATCTCCTAGAAGCTTTTGAGAATAATTTGCAGTAAGCAAATCATTCTTTCTTTCTTAAATTTTCTGTACCACAATTTTCTAGGATAACTAAGGCGCTCAATTTTAAAAAGACATTGCCTCTGAATCTTCTCTGGAGCAACAACTACTCCTCAGAACTTTAAAGCTCATTGTGTGAGAGATTTCAAGTAAACTTCCCTTTAGAGGCCTTAGCTAATAAAATACTTTCCATTTAAGAAACAATATACTCTGAAAGATTCAAAATCTTAGCTTCTTGTATTGAAGCAGAGACAATAAATTTTTTTCTTACATAATGTAAGGATATTAGCCATACCTAGAGCCAAAACCTTTTTATGGTCACAAGCTCACTAGAAGTGAACCCTTTTCAATTATCAAGATGCAAAGGAAAAAACAATCTTCCAAATAATAATAATAATAATAATAATAATAATAATAATAATAATAATAATTTTATATGGAGTAGGCAAGCCAGACTGTAATGGCTGCAATGAGCTGCATTAGCACTCTCATAAGATGATTACTCTTGTAGTCATCCTAATTACAATATATGGGTGAATTAAAAATCTTAAGTTTGCTATCAAAATTCAAAATGCAAACTGCAGTCAATGGAACATTGGCAATTTTAACCATAATTTTTAAGTTTCTTTTGCAACGTTAGAGTATATATATATAACTTTTGGTAAGCAAAACCCAATTTTTAAAAATTTATTATCTTTAAAAATCAATATGAGAAATATCACTTTTATGTTACAAAGTTTGGCTGCCAATTCATACATATGAATGTATTACAGTGCAAATTTTAATGCTTCATTAAAGAGACATTGTTTTAAATCTTATCTCTTATAAGTCTACTTTCTAGGATAAAAATTACATAAAATATTATCCCAATTTAGAAGTATCTTTAGAGGCCTAGTTTCCTGGGCTGGTTTATGCCATGTGTTGTTGTTTAAAATGACTCTAAACAAGAGTTACCAGTTTTAAGCTAACTTTTTTGTTACCAATGTTATACCTTTTTAATCATACCCAATAAGGAATAAGTCAATATTCTATGACTAAGACATGCAGAGCGTATTTATACCTTTAAGTTTAAGACCAGTCAAAAACCAAATGAAATGGCTACATGAATCTTATAAATTTAGACCAAATAATTTTACTTTTTCTAGCTATAATTTCAAGATTAAAAAGCACTTTGTCATTTGCTGAACCCAATAATCACAATTGCAGAGAATTTTCTAGGAAAATACAACTTTCAGCTTATTTGCCTTAGAGCTAAATAGCTGCAGACTCCTTATTTTGTAAAAAAAAAAAAAAAAAAATTTCAGCAGGAGCTATCCACTGACCTAGATAAGCGTCCGCCCCTCAAGTCTCCTGACATCCTGACGTGCACGTAATATTCTGCTGATGTGCAATCATTTTTCTGCTGATGTTTAAATGAGCCAATCGTGCAAAACAATGCCAATTCCTCCTAGCCCCTGACCCTCTTCCTATAAAAACCCCTAGCTTTCAAGTCTCATGGTCAATTCCTCTATCTCCTGCTTGAGATACATATCGACCCAGAGCTCCGTCATTAAACTACCTTGTGTTTTTACATCAAGAAGGTCTCTCGAGTTTCTTTGGGTGGGCCCTTTCCCGAGACTCGAGTGTGGGTCCCCAAAAGGGGGTCCTACACCCCTAGCTGATATCAGTGCTGGACCAATGCTGACTCAGTCTCCCCTTTATCCTTTTGCATCTACAGCAACAATTTCGAAAGATGAAGTTTAAAGCCAGTGCTAGCACGAATACAAAATGTTGCTTACTGTGCTGGATACATCTTCTTAATCTTCTCATAGAGCTCTCCCAGACAGTGTTCTCTCAGTCTGTCCCCAATATTCAGGTCCTTGTTCATATGCCACCTGTAGCCACCCGCAACCACATGTACTGGGTTCCTGAGTGGGAGGCTGGAGCTGTAAGGGAGGAAATGGCAGGAGAAATAACAAGATCAAGACAATTTCTGATCAAGGTCCAATGTTTACTTAAGAGTCTGAGCTTATAAAGTGGGAAGGCCCATCCCCCACCATGTTAGGCTCTTGATGCTTTGTTGCCAACCTGTCAGGACTTGGTCCAGGGTGTTGCTTATCTCAGGAAGACAGGTTACAGCCTCTCAGCGGGTAGTGGAGTCTTGGAGAAGAGCTCAGGTGGCAGAACAATAGACCTATCTAGGACAGAAGACCCCACCCTAGGTAGTCTTGTTCAGAATAGGGAACAGGTCTGAGCCAGCCTGCTCAAGGCTGGGGGAGGCTACAGTCCACGTCATTTTAACCTGGAGAAGTCAACAAAAAGTGATAAACATCTACCCAAGATGATTTTAAATCATAATAGCTTCTAGAGTGAGACTGTGTCTTTGATGTTCAGGACATTTCAGTTGAAATTGATCAGAATAATAAAGCTACATAGATCACCTTAGTGAAATAATGACTTAGACTCAGCTTGTCTTCTACCACCTAGAATATTTTTTAAATATTATCTTTTAAGTTTAACTTTAATTAGTATACAAAATAAAGAACATTATATCATTTTCATGCATGCACACATATAATTTCTTTTTTATATTCACTTACTCATAAGAAATATATCATTTGATGGGCTGGTCAGATGGTTGATCAGCAGTTAGAGAAGCACTCACTGCTCTTATGGAAGAACTGAGCTCAGCTCCCAGCCTCTGTACTCAGCAGCTCACAACCACTTGAAACTGAAGTTCCAGGGAATCCCACATCCAATTCTGGTTTCTGTGGGCAACTGCACTCAGATTGACAAATCCCCATGTAGACAATATGCATATGCATAATTAAAAATAAAAACAACCCTTTTAAAAACATATTATTTGAGTAATGACATTTAGAGCTTTTAGGATATCAATATGAGTGTGTTTGTAAATGACTTCTGACTTGGAAATGTCAGAGAACATAGTGGTTATTTTTTTTTTAGTAGACAGAGTGGCAGGCTTATTGTATGACCCAGATACCCATAAATGTCTCTTCTCTTTGGTTCCTGGCCATGAGTGAAGCAGGTTTTGATTGGCTGTACATTACCTCCATACATCTATCTACCTATCTATATATCATTTACTGAGCTGTCTACATATCTTCAAAATAAGAGGAAATGCAGTGTTTACACCACATGCTAACAGTTGTAATTTCAAGGTAATATAAATATGAGTTACTTTCACATTAATTTTGTTTTTGTACACTCTACTTTGTATACAGCAAGCATACACTATGTCTATAAAAGGAATAAAATGACTTTAAAACATTGTGCTTATTTTCTTAATTCATATAGAATCAGCCAACTACTTTAAGCATTTCTGGATAATAAAGTAAGAATAAAGAGAAAACACTATAACGTGTTCTGTTCCTCACACCTTTCACAAAGGTAAGTTCGGGCAATTTATAACAAAGTAGAACAAATACAGAAAATTGTAATATAAGTAATATAAATGTTGAATAATGCATAAGAATTAAATTTAGAAAAACAAGATATCAAGTCTGATAAACTATTATTTTCAGTACTCTGTAAATGATGTTTTAGTCCATGGTCTGTATGTGCAGCTGTGTAGTCTCATCAGACAGAAAAGTGTCCATGGTGAGATGAACCTCTACACTAGGCTATCCTTGTCCTGTACTGGTCACTGAACCAACTGTTAACTAAACTAATTAAGTCATGTGTGATGTAACTAAGGATGGCATCAGTTCTGTGGACAGCAAATGACTAACTAGAGCAACAAGATAGAAAACACTATTCTCATGGCCATGGGTTTCAAACAATGTTTTGCTTTTTTTTTTTTTTTTTCACTGACTCTTAAGCAGCTCTGTGCAAGTGTCAGCACAAGTGTGTTCAAAAAGTTTTCTTCATTCTCACAAAATGTTGAAAGAACACAAAGTCTTTAATCAATCAGGACATTGGCATAAGGAGTTTAAAGGAAACTTATGTAAAGCAGATCCAGCCAATGGTACCTATTTTGAATGCCCCTCAGGTGAAGAAACTAGGAATAGAAACTCTAGCAAAGGCCTCCCTTCCTTGGCCCCTGGCTTAGGTAAGCAAGACTCGTTGGGTGGATTACCAAATAGTTCTGATGCCCCCACACTTCATCTTGAGGACAGCTTGATGAAATAAACCTTGTGGATAAGAGAACTGAGAAAGGAAATGCCTAATTATATTGTGCTTAGATTCTGATGCATAAAACTGGGTTTCTTCCAATGGACAGAAATCCCCTCAGAGATTTCTATGGAACACGTCCTGGATTTCGTATGACTTTTCCTCTCTGATTGCTCTCAGCATTATTAGGTTTTCAGACAAAATAACATGATTATTTTGAAGTTAGTGTTTTTGTAACAGCTGACATTTTCTACTATTTTATAGTATGTTTGTCTTAAGGAATAGAAAGGTAATAAATACTAATGATCAATTCTCTGTCCCTAGATGATTGTCTTTTAATAGTTTTGTTTGAATTGATATGCTTCTGTTATAAAAGCAGTACTATTTCCAGGCACTCAGATCAACTTTTAACTAGTGCTGTTTTCCTGGAATTTCTCCCTTTAGAACCTCTAAATATTTAGAGCATACTATGAAATACTCTTTCACAGAAAAATTCTGTAAAGTATTTATTGTCCTTTTAGGCTCCCTGTTCCATAAATATGTGAAGGGGGCATTGTCTAGATGATGTGACCATACAGTTGCTAAGAACACCCAAGTTCTAGCTTCAGTCATTTTAGAGTCAAGTAGGAAAGGACCAGAGTGAAGAAACAGACATGACTATGTTTCCATGACAACAGAGATCCAAGTCATGTTCCTGAAGGATCAAGGAACCAGAGAGCCATGGCATAAGGGGGATCAGGAGCTATGAGGTAACATCATTTGATCTCAGAATTCTTCTTACCTCATGTAATAGAGGGCAATTTCAAAGGACTTAGAACTACTTAATTCTTGGAACAGGCCCTGCCATACTACAGTTTCCTCCCTCATGTCATCCCTGCTCCTGATACTGTAAGCATAGGACACCACAAGTAAAACTTGACTCTGGTGTCATGTTTGAACTGTCTGCCTATTTTAATTTAGAGCCTAGTGGTTCCAGTAGTTCTTATGATATTAAGACTAATGTCCTAGTCCACAGAATCCTAGGGGTCAGACTGTTCTCCATCCATTAACCCTAGTAACAGTTTTTCCAGTTCCAATGTTTTCTGTAATGATCTAAGTTACAAACATGATGAGAATATGTAATTCCATAAAATCAGCCTTTGGTCCCTTCCCCTATTCTCACTTAACAATGGCATATCCTTGTGTTTGGAGTCACTTACAATGTGCCTTTTAAACCAATGGCACTTCCTTCTGTTACTGTCCCCAGTCTGTTAATATGTGTTCATCTTATTTTAGTCTCTGTGGCCCTGGAGCAAGTGCTTATTAATCACAGACTATTACAGAGCTTGTGTGGCTGCTCTGATTAGGAAACCCCAGGCACTAAGTGTACACAGGTCCTCTATATATTCATTAAAGCTGCATTGTACATGTAATGTCTTTCTTGCAATGTTATGTGGAGGTATTGAAATTAGCTTTGACTAGGTTGGGATAACTATGGGCACAACTAAAGCTTTGCTAGATAGAGTCTTGTTTTAGAAGCTCTTCTGAGCTGCAGATAGCAAGCTAATACACCAGGACATGCTTCTTGTTAGTGGAGCACCACTGATGGTTAGAATCAAATCCAGACATGGAGAAACCACAGAATCTTCATTAACATGGTGGACTAAAGGCACTGGCACTAACATTTGAGGAAGGTCTCTGGATGTGGATGCTATCTTACTCTTACCTTCCTGAAGGCTGTGATACCTGAGGACATCCTGACTTATGATCCAGTGTAAACTAAACTGTTACCATATAGCACAATGCATGGTGTTGCACTAGGAGATCTCCTAGTCATATTTCCTAGAAAGAATGATCAATGTCTGACCGTGAGAATGATAGGAATTCTCTAATAAAGACTCCCAAAATCACACACCTGCATTCCCTTAGCTCGTGTTTTCCTCAAGAAACCCACAATATATTGGCTTTTCTTGGGATAAACATGATGGGTGTTTAGTGAGAATCCTGGAAATTAGACACTATGTAAATCATAATGCATCTATCTATTTTACAGAAGATATCCAAAGAGAAGTGATTGGTCCCAAGAAACATAAGGTTAGTGTGTGATCTGGGAAGTAATTTCAATTTTTTTCATTTCTGGTCCAATGTTTTATCTATTCCATTATAGTGACTCAAAGCCAAAGACAACCACTTAACATAGATTCCTGTGAAAATGACATTGCTTTTGAACAACTCATCACAATTCTTCATCACAGTAAGGATGCTTTCATACATAAATAGATTTGAAATTTTATTTTAAAAGTGGTCTAGATAGAAAGGGAAAGCCAGAATGGCTGGAGGAAAACTAGAGACTGCTCGGCTGGCCCAGTCCACCATTCAGTAAGCATCATGAAGAAAGACAGTGCTCAGGTCAGAGCCCCTGAGGAAGGACAGGATGAATGTGAGGTGAAGCTGAATTTGATTGACTTCTCTTTGAAGAGTTTTTATTTCAATTATATGTGTTTCTGTGGGGATAGATACACATATGAGGGAGGTATGTTTGGAGTCCTGAAGAGGATGTCAAATACCTGGAACAGGGGTTCCAAGGGGTTGTGAGTCACCCCAGATGGGTTCTGTGAATCAAACGCATTGTTGCACAAGCAGCAAGCACTAACCATTTAGCCCTCTCTCCAGCACCTAATCTTCCATTATTAGCATGATCGGCTTTTTCATATTCATCTTAATAGAAATCAATGCTAATGAACAAATACAAAAGTAATCAGAGGCTGGGGAATGTTTACCAGCATTTTTCTAGGCTGATTCAGAAACATCCAAATCATCACCCCTTTGACATAGCTGAAGAATCATCTTCCTTAAAGGCAATTTACAAAAAAGAACAAAAAAACAAAAACAAACAAACAAAAAAACTCAACAAAATCCAATATACTAAATAACACAGCCCCAGTGACTCTACTATCAAGAAAATACACACTTTATATAAAAGCAAAGATGGCTTCATACTGTGTCATATGATTATTCTGTTTATCCATTATATAATCTTCTCCCAATTTGGCAGGATACAGTATGTGGGAGACCCCACTGAGACAGCAACACTACTTGAAAATCTTTGCCAGCGTAGACTTGGGATCCAGAACATTAAAATAGCAGGAAGTGGCTTTTGATAAAGTTCTGAATCATAGCAACACATTTTCTTCTCATATCTTATCAAATCCCAGGCACCTGACCATGGAATTGGCAGCAGAGAAGTGGTCTGTGCTGCCAATTGCAGGTTTTTCACCATCTTGCCAACTTGCTTTGTCTCCACACCCTGACAAGCTATAGCTATTGGCAGGAGAGTGAATATTTGAAAATGATTACAGTATGTAGGGATTTTTGTTTCATAATATTTAATTAAGTAATAAAAATACTACTTCAGCAACAAGGATAGACTGACTTCCCTAATTTATATCACGCACTATCATTGAAGCCTTTTGGTGAGCAGATTTTCAGAGAAAGAAATAAAATGGTGTCTTCATTATCCATTTCACACAATGGGAACCATTTAACACAATATTAATGGTTCTGTATGAACTGCCTGCTGCCCTGGATGAAGGTCTGGGAACAAAGAAGTAAGATTGGAAGACCAGGAACACAGGAGAAAATCAGTTAACTCTGAGCTTCAGAAAGAAAGAGGTAACTTTTAGATAAAAATAACCTCCCGAAAGCAATTCTCTTCCAGCTCAGACTTTCTTTGGAGCAAGAAAATACTCTGGATTCTGATTATTTCTAGAATCAGGGCTTCTTCTCTCCTAAAGCAGTTGGGCTAGTCGGACTCTCTTACAGGGTGAGGGGCTATTGTCTGCAAGAGGTATGAAAATGAGATCCAAATCCACAATTCTGTTTGCAAAGATGTTCGAAGGGATGGAAGGGTATGAGGAAGTGAAGTGGAGGATGGGGGATATAGGAATCTCACAGAGAGATGAACTGATTGTTACACAACCCAAGCATCAAAGACAAGGGCCACTCAAGAACAAGATTGTCAGGGCAAATTTATTTTGTGTAATGGGTTTACCAGCACAGGTTTAGACTTGTATGTGGGACAATGGGCTACACACACCCACACTTGTGTATCATGTTCTTTGAACAGATCCATCCACCACAGCCTTTCCTTTCATCTTCATCCTTATTCCTGATACTCTCCCTTAATGACCCAGATTGACTTCAATTTTCATGTTATATGTGTGTACATAAATTCTGCAACCTATGTATAAGTAAACACATCCTATATTTGACTTTATGAGTCTTATTTATTTAACTAACCTTGATGCTCCCTGGTTATATCCATTTTCCTGAAAATTGCACAATTTCATTCTTCCCTTGGGCTGAATAAAAGTTTATTGTTTATATATTGGCTTTTCTTTATACATCTGTTCAGGGATGTCTAGTCCTATTCTGAAACGTGGATACTATGAATAATGTGGCTGTAAACATGAGTATGTAGAAAGCTTTGTCTGGTAGTAGTGCAGCTGGGTCATCTGGTAACTTCAATTTGGGGTTAATAGCTTATCTGTTGTGCGGATTTTTATAGTGGCTGCCGAAGTTCAAATACCCACTTGTGATGGTTAATATCAGTTATGATTGCCTAGGAGACAGGCTTCTGAGCATATTTGTGAGAAGTTGTCTTGATTAGGTTAGTTGTGATGGGAGTACAACCTAGATGTGTGTGGCTTTGTCCTCTGGGCTCTGTCCTAAGACTGCATAAGAAAGGGAAAGTCAGCTGAGCGTAGCCGTGCATCCTCCTACTCTCAGGTTGTAGATGTGATGTGACCGCCTGTCTCAAGCTTGTACACTCTGACTTTCCTACCATGACAGATGACTTTGCTATCACACTGTAGCCAAAAGAAACTCTTCCTGGTCCTTGAAGCTGCATTTCTCAGGCATTTTGTCACACAGCATTGAGGAAGGGACCTAAGCACACTCTCTCTAGCATTTGCTATTTACATTGTAATTACTTCTAACTGGGATGAAATGGAATCTCAATATAGTATTAATTTGCATTTCCTAGATGACTAAAAACATTAACCTCTTTTGTTCACATTGGTCATTTGAACTTCAAGCTTCGAGAACATTGGCTTATTTTAAAAATATCTGTATTCATTCTTTTACAAGTTCTTATGTTTCTAATGTATTTTAATAACCTTCATTCCCAGCCCTGACTTACCCCACTTTCTTCATTCCCCCTTATTCTCTAGTTTTTCTTCTCTTGCTCACCTCCCACTTCTACATTCATAACCTTCTGAGATTTTTCAGCTGAGAGCATTGGACTGTTCGGTATTTAGTTTGTTATGGTTTTGAAATATTCTTTTCATATTACTTCCCTGGCAGACAATCAAGGAAACTCTCCCATTCTGAAGGCTGTCTTCTGACACAGCTATTTCCTTTTCTGTGCAGAAGCTTTTTAATATCATGGAAATTTGTGTTTTGATTTCTCAAGTTAATGCGTGTATTTTACAAAAAGTACTTGTCTGTATCTTAAAGTGTCATCCTATAAGAGTTTTGGAGTTTCCATTCTTTTTTTAGTTTTTTTTTTTTTTTTTT
>NC_034597.1:7416281-7426067 GCF_900095145.1 Mus pahari | reverse complement strand
TTTTTGAGACAGGGTTTCTCTGTATAGCCCTGGCTGTCCTGGAACTCACTTTGTAGACCAGGCTGGCCTCGAACTCAGAAATCCACCTGCCTCTGCTTCCTGAGTGCTGGGATTAAAGGCGTGCGCCACCACGCCCAGTAGGAGTTCCAGTCTTAATTAAGGTCTTTGGTCCATTTAGAATTTGGCTTTGGGTAGGATCGTAGATAGTAACCTCATTTCCTCAGCCTCTATGTTGACATGCAGTTTCCCAGCATCATTTGCTGAAGACACTGTCCTTTCTTCACAGTGTATTTCTGGAATCTTTGTCAAAGCAAGGTATCTAGAGATGTGAACTTATTTTTGATTCTTCTATTCTGTGTGCCTGGTTCTGTACTAGTGCTATGCTAGTTTTATCAATATGGTTCTGTAGTATTGCTTGAAATCAAAGACCATCATTGTCCCAGCCCAGCTCACTCTGCTCAAGATTGATTCCTCTACTTGTAGCATTTTGTAGTTCTATTTGAATTTTATTTTATTTTTTGACAGACTGATGATTTATTAAGAACATATGATGACAACAGCATAAATGTCATAATTGAGGGAAATAGAAAAAAGAATTCTAAAATTCTAGTATTTTTTTAATTGGAATTTTTCTTTCTTTTTTTTAATTAGATATTTTCTTTATTTACATTTCAAATGCTATCCCAAAAGTTCCCTATACCCTCCCCCTGCCCCTGATCCCCTACCCACCCACTCCCACTTCTTGGCCCTGGCATTCCCCTTTGCTGGGTCATATAAAGTTTGCAAGACCAAGAGGCCTCTCTTCCCAATGATGGCTGATTAGGCCATCTTCTGCTACATATGCAGCTAGAGACACAAGCTCAGGGGGAGAATAATTTTTCTATGTTTGTGATCAGCACAATTAAAATTTTAATATAGATTCAATTTAGCTTGCTTCTGGCAATTCTACTCCTGAGCCTGGAAAATTTTCGCATCTTTTTGGGCCATCAGAAACTTATTTCTTCAGTGTTTTACTGTTTTTAACTACAGAGATCTGTCATTTTCTTGACTAGGTATATGGTACATTATTATGGTTAGGTTTAAGTTATTGTGAAAGATATGTTATTTTTTTTCTTTTAGTTTCTTTTTCATATTTACTATCACTATTTGCAGATGATATGATAGTACACATAAGTGACCAGAGAATTCTACCAGAGAAGTAATACAGCTGATAAGCTCCTCAGCACAGTTGCTAGATAAAAAAACAAAACACAAACAAACAAACAAAACCTTTAAAAAGCAAGTATCTCTCCTTTATACAATCAATAAATGGGCTGGGAAAGAAATTAGGAAAATAAAACCCTTTACAATAGCCACAAGTAATATAAAATACCTTGGTATAACTCTAACCATGCAAGTATGAAAAGAACTTCATGTCTATGAAGAAAGAAATTGAGGAATGTATCAGAAGACAGAAAGATCTCCCATGCTCATATATTGGTAGGATAACATAGTAAAAATGACCATCTTACCCAAAGGAATCTACAAATTCAATACAATTCTCACCAAAATTCCAGCAGGCCTTGAAAGATTACCCCTTAACTTCATATGGGAAAAAAACAGAATAATTAAAACTATCTTGAACAGTAAACAGACTTTGTGAGGTATCACCATCCCTTACCTCAAGCTCTTTGTAGAGCAATAGTAATAAAAACTGCATGTCCCTGGTATAGAAACAGACATGTTGAGTAATAGAATTGAATTAAAAATGCTGAAATAAACCCACACACTTCTGGACACTTGATTTCGACAAAGAGGCTGAAGAATACCATAAAAAAAAAGCATCTTCAACAATTGGTGCTAGTCTAATTGGATGTCTACATGTATAGGATGTAAATTCATCCGTATCTATCACCCAGCACAAAACTCAAGTCCAAGTGAATCAAAGACTTGAACATAAAACGAAATATAAGAGAAAGTGGAGAATAGCCTTGAATGCATTTATACAGGAGACAACATCCTGAACAGAATATTAATTGCTCAGGCACTAAAATCAACAATTGATAGATGGGACCTTATTAAACTGAAAAATTTCTATAAGGAAAACGACACCATCAGTGGGGCAAAAGTGGCAGCCTTCAGATTGGGAAAAATATCTTTACCAATCCTACACCTGATAGAGGGCCAATATCCAAAATATGTAAAGATCTCAAAAAATTAGACAAAGCAAATAAGCTAATTTAAAAATTGGGTACAGAACTAAACAGAGAATTCTCAATGGAGAAATCTCAAATGGGTGAGAAGCATATTCAAAGTCCTTAGTCATCAGAGAAATATAAATCAAAATGGCTCTGAGTCCAACTTACACCCATCAGAAAAGCTAAGATAAAAACTCAAAAGATCATCCTTGGCAAGAATGTGCAGCAAGGGGAACACTCCTCCATTGTTTGTGGGAGAGCAAAATTGTACAACAACTCTGAAAATTAATTTGGCAGTTTCTCAAATAATGGGGAATAGTTTTATTTCTAGACCCAGATATACCACACCTGAGCATATACCCAAAATATGTCCCACTATACCACCAGAACACTTGTTCAACTATGTTCATATCAGCTTTATTCATAATAGCAAGAAACTAGAAACTGAAGAATGGATAAAGAAATGTGGTACAGGTGCTCTGCTCTGCAAGATGGCAGTAGAGATTGAGCCTGAGTCCAAAGTGTTTGAGATCACAGACTTCACCACCACATCAGAGTGGGAAAGGTTTATTTCAAAAGTTAAAGAAGTCTTGAATGGCTGGAAACTGACTGGATATTCTCTGGGAAAACCACTGGAAAAGGCTTCTGCTTTCTGTCTGCATGTGGGGCAGATCCTGTGCCCAGTGCCAGGAACTGATCCTGTGCCATAGTGCTCCTTACCCAAATACCACCAGGAGAGATTGGGTCTCCTAGGTGTGCTAACAAGCCTGTGAGGACAGGTAACTCATGGTCAGAGGGAGTCACCCAGAGATCTCAGTTCACGGGAACCAAGGAGCAGCCTGGGACAGGATCTATCTGGTTTCTGTCAGCACCCAGAGCTGATCCTGTGCCACAGCACTCCATAACCAAATACTGTCTGGAGAGAGCTTGTCTACCAGGACTGCTAACTCACCTGTGAGCACAGGTAAGATGACCACTGCTATTCAAATTCCTTGCCCAGGAGGAATCCACCCTGAGCCATCACGGCACATGAACGATGGAAAAGTTGGAGACAGGATCCTTCTGGTTTCCATCTGCACCCTAGAGCTGACCCTATGCCACAGCTCTCTATACTCAAATTCCTCCCAGAGAGAACTGGTCTCCTAGGAGTTCTGACATACAGGCTTGCAGGAGGAACAAACCACAATCAGAGATAGAAAGACCAGCTAATGTCAGAGATAACCAGATGGACAGAGGCAAGAACAAGAATGTAAAGAACAGAAACCAAGGCTACTTGGCATCATCAGAGCCCAGTTCTCCCATCACAGTGAGCCCTGGATATCCAAGCACACCAGAAAAGAAGGACTCTGATTTACAATCTCATTTCATGATGATAATAAAGGACTTTAATCAGAACATAAATAACTCCCTTAAAAAAATACAGAACAAGGGTAAACAGGTAGAAGCCCTTAAAGAGGAAACAGAAAAAAATAAAGAATTACAAGAAAGCATAACCAGTCAAGTGAAGGAATTGAACAAAATCATCCAGTATCTAAAAATGGAAGTAGAAACAATAAAGAAATAACAAAGGGAGACAACTCTGGAATTAGAAACACTAGGAAAAAGATCAGGAGTCATAGATGCAAGCAGCACTAACAGAATAAAAAAGAGAGAAGAGAGAAACTCAGGTGCAGAAGATACCATAGAAAACACTGACACAACTGTCAAAGAAAATGCAAAATGCAAAAATCGCCTAACCCAAAGCATCCAGAAAATCCTGGACACAATAAGAAGACCAAACCTAAGAATAATAGGTATAGAAGAGAGTGAAGATTCCCAAATTAAAGGGCCAGTAAATATCTTCAACAAAATTATAGAAGAAAATTCCCCTAACCTAAAGAAAGAGATGCCCGTAAACATAAAAGAAATCTACAGAACTCCAAATAGATTGGACCAGAAAAGAAATTCCTGCTGTGACATAATAGTCAAAACACCAAATGCACAAAACAAAGAAAGAATATTAAGAGCAGGAAAGGAAAAAGGTCAAGTAACATATAAAGGCAGACCTATCAGAATTACATGAGACTTCTCACCAGAGACTATGAAACCTAGAATATCTTGGGCAGATGTTATACAGACACTAAGAAAATAGAAATACCAGCCCAGGCTACTATACCCAGCAAAACTCTCAATTACCCTAGATGGAGAAACCAAAAGATTCCATGACAAAACCAAATTTGTACAATATCTTTTCACAAATCCAGCCCTACAAAGGATAATAGATGGAAAACACCAACACAAGGAAGGAAAGTACGCCCTAGAAAAAGCAAGAAAGTAATCTTTCAAAAAACTCAAAAGAAGATAGCAACATAAACATAAAAATAACATAAAAAAATAACACGATCCAAGAATCCCTCTACCTTAATTCCTATTAACATCAATGGACTCAATTCCTTTATAAGAAGCCATAGAATAAAAAATGGGATACAGAAAAAGCAACCAACATTTTGCTGCATACAGGAGACTTACCTCAGGGTCAAAGAAAGACACTACCTCAGAGTAAAAGGCTGGAAAAGAATTTCTCAGGGAAATGGTCCCAAGAAACTAGCTGGAGTAGCCAGTCTAATATCAAATAAAATCAACTTTAAGCCAAAAGTTATCAAAAAGGATAAGGAAGGACTCTTCATATTCATCACAGAAAAAAAATCTACCAAGTCTCAATTCTTTACATCTATGCTCCAAATGCAAGGGCACCTACATTCATAAAAGAAACTACTAAAGCTCAAACCACACATTGCACCTCACACAATTATAGTGGGAGACTTCAATACCCCTCTCTCATCAATGGAAGATCATGGAAACACAAACTAAACAGAGACACATTGAAAATAACAAAAGTTATGGACCAAATGATTTTTAATAGATATCTATAGAACATTCCATCCTAAAACAAAAGAATAAACCTTGTTCCCAGCACCTCATGGTACTTTCTCCAAAATTGACCATATATTTGATCACAAAAAAGATCTCAATAAATACAAGAAGACTGAAATAATCCCATGTTTCCTATCAGATCACCAAGGACTAAGGCTGGTCTTCAATACCAACACAAACAACAGAAAACCCACAAACACATGGAGGCTGAAAAATGTCCTACTTCATGATAACTTAGTCAAGGAAGAAATAAAGAAATTAAAGAGTTTTAGAATTTAATGAAAATGAAGACACAAAATACCCAAACTTATGGGACGCAATGAAAGAAGAGCTAAGAGTTAAACTCAGCTCTGAGTGCCTCCAAAACTAAACTGGACAAAATATACACTAACAGTTTATCAGCACATATGAAAACTCTAGAACGAAAAGAAGCAAATATACCCAAGAGGAGTAGAGAGCAGAAAATAATCAAACTCAGGCCTGAAATCAATCAAGTAGAAACAAAAAGGTCTATACAAATAATCAGCAAAACCAGGAACTCATTCTTTGTGAAAATCAACAAAATACATAAAACCTCTGCCAGACTAACCAGAGGGCACAGAGACAGGATCCAAATTAACAAAATCAGAAAATGGAAAGAGAGATATAACAATAGAAACCGAGGAAATTTAAAAAATCATCAGATCCTACTACAAAACTGGAAAATCTGGAAATAATGGACAATTTCCTAGATAGATTAAAAAAATACCAAAGTTAAGCCAGGATCAGATACACCATTTAAACAATCCCATAACCCCTTAAAAAATAGAGGCAGTCATTAAAATCTCCCAACCAAAAAAAGCCCAGGACCAGATGGTTTTAGTGCAGAATTCTATCAGACCTTCAAAGAAGACCTAATAATAGTGCTCTTCAAACTATTTCACAAAATAGAAACAGAAGGAACACTACCCAATTCAATTCATTTATGAAGCCACAGTTAAGCTGAGTATTTTCCCTTGGATGGAACAGTTTCTGTCTAATCATGAACCTGTCACAATTTCCCTTCATAGAGGACTTCATAAGAGATTTTTGTCTACTTCTATTGTGTTTAATGTTTCAAATAGATTTTAAAAACTGATTGAGTGCATATTACTTTTAGCTTCAGAAGGTACCATGTTTATTTAAGAGGCATTTAACTATTAAAAATAATTTTGATGACTTAAAAATTGTCAATACTGAGTTGTATATTTTAAAGTAAATTTTATTAGTTTTTAAAAAATAAAAAATGTAAAGAAAAAGAAATTTGGTTCATCTACAAAATGAAGTACTACTCTGCTATTAAAAACAAAGCCACCATGTGCTTTATAGGCATGTGGATGGAACTAGAAAATATCATCCTGAGTGAGGTACCCCAGAACCAGAAATACACATATGGTATTACTCACTAATAAATTTGCATTATCCATAAAGTGTAGGATAGCCATGCTACAATCGACAGATTCAAAGAAACAGGGTAATACGCAAGTTTCAAGGGAAGATACATGAATCTCACTTAGATCAGGACATTAAATGGTCAACAAAGATGTATGGAAAGAGGGAACTAGGTATGATGAGAGGGGGTGAACAGGGGTACTGGGATATTTACTATTAGAATAGAGGGATGGTCTTGTGATGATTCATATCCAACCATTTTTCTGGCCATGGCCAATTATTTTAAGTGTTTTTTTAGTAGTGTCTTTAGAGTCTCTTGAATATAGAGGCATATCATCTTCAAATAGGGGTAATTTTGCTTCTTTTCCTTTTTGCATAACTTTTATTTCTTTTTCCAGACTTACACACAATATTAATTAAGAGTGCACATCCTTGTTTCATCTCTGATTTTAACAGAAATATTTTTGACTGCCAGATATTGTAATGCTGGCTACATGTTTATCGTGTGTCATCATTATAAAAGTACATTTCTTCTATTTGAATTTTCTTCAGAGCTTTTATAAAAAGTGTGTTAGATTTTGTACAAGGTTGTTTCTGTATCTATAGAAATGACCATGTGATTTAAAACCTTTTCACTTTAGGGAGTCCAGAATACAGTGCTCTCATACAGTTTTAATCACCTATTTAGGACATATTAGGGTAAAACTGAAGGAGTGAATTTTCATTTCTCTAAGTCAGATACAGTCCACTGTCCACTGTATATCAAAGGCTGACAGCAGCATCAATATGAGCATCAGCTCCACCTGGGAAAAATTATTAAATGTGAATTGTTAGACCACACTCCTACCTCAGGGACACAATGACTAAATTCCTGTGTTTCAGCACTTCCTTTGTGTTGCATGTCATAGTGAAGGATCACTACTATGCAGTCTGAATTTAGATTTTAAACTCTCCATAGGTCCCTGGAGGCTGACATGTAAGGAGTCTAAATGAAGGCAAGTGACACTGTGTGGAGCCTGTTGAAATGGGAGGAAGTGAATCCAGAATGAACCCCCGAGTCCTAGCCTATGTCCTGTGGTCAGAGGCATCAATAATACTAACTAGAACAAATGAGAGGCTGAGGCCATCAGGGCTTATTCCAGAACCTTAAGTTGGCTGGTAATGTCAGCCTTAAAGGTGTGAAGCTGAATAAGGTAGAGAAGGTAGGACAGGTCATTCTCTAAGCAAACTCACAGACAGAGATCAACTCATTAGAGATAATTAGTGAAGCAAAAGACACACAGCATTCCCCAAACTCTACTTTCCAATATTAAATCCCATCAATATCATTCCTATTTTCCTGCTCCAAGCCAGAAATGCTACAAGAAGTTAGAGTTGTGGAAGGAAAAGAAACATTGAAAGCATTCTCTTCAGGAGAGCTATTATGTGGGGGGAAAACTGTAAGGGTGTCAAAGTCCTAAGAAAGGATTCAATAGCCAATGCACATGACCTGAGGAGACTATCTGACAAAACAACCCAAAACTTCATCAACTGCACACCCATGTTCTTCCTATTACTTAGAAGAACAGAACCATATGGCACTGTGGCAAGGTTAGAAATGAAGCTATCAAGGGCTGGTTTAATTAATAAAGTGTTTGCCGTGGAGGTGTTAGGACCTGAGCTCAGTACCCATGTAAGCCCACATATTTCAGTAGAGAATTGTTAAGAATGAAAGAATTATAATTATTTCTCAAGACTGTGACAACTATTTGGGATAGTTTTACAATTAGATTTTTTTTTTTGTATACTTCAACAATTGTATGCATGTATATAATGCATCTTGATCATATTACTAACTTCTCCTATCCTGGGACTTCTGCAATACTTTACCTTTTCACACTGATGTTATCTTCTTTATTTCTTGTTTATAGCTCATTGAGTCCAATTGGAGTTGCCCCCATGTGTATTGGATGTGGGGCCGTGCACCAGAACATAGACAGCAGCCAGAAACCAGAAAAAAAAAAATACACTCCTCTTCCCATAACAAGAAGGTTCCTTAAATTGCCAACAGTTTCTCAGCCACATCTGTGCTGGAATTTTGAATGTGTTGACCTCGATTTTGTGCAGATAACCAGAGCTGCTGTTATTTCAGTACAAAGGTTATGTCTTGTCCAGAAAGCAACATGTCACAAGATTCCATAAGCACTGTTTCTCAGCACTTTGACTAGTCAAGATTCTCTATATTGACTATTACTACTGACCACTGCTAAAAGAACCTTCTTCTGATCAACTTCAAGAGCAGCAATTATCTATGGGTATATGCATAAATATTTAGGAGTAAATTTGATAACATATATATCTAACACAATATTTGGTTTCTCTCTAGATATATGACATGCCCAGCCATTGGATTTTAACAAGGTTCAAAGTACCAGACACGAATTCTTTTGGGAGCAAGCACGTCATTATTTTACCAATAGGTTGCCTAGCAAGTCAGTATTGTAACATGTAGTGACCACTATATAAGTTTATTGAAAAATTTCTTCCACCATGGCCTACATTAGCACTCTCCAGAACTATTAATGCCATTTAGAGCACAAGAAATTTCCAGGCCAGTTCCATCTAAATTTCTATGTCTTACCAAGAAAGTGTGTTGTGATGTCAGAACTGCAATTTGTTGCAGTAAATCTCCAAACCCAATAAGCCCATGCAAAAACACACAGTTCAATTGCAGTATTTGTAAGGTGCACAACTACATTGGGCAGAGTGACCACTATATGACTTTATTCCCAGCTATGAGATTCCTAGTTACTTGTGACTTCTCTGGGCCGTGTGTTTCTGCTCCACCCAAACTCCCACCTCCTCTGTCTCTGTCCTCTCCTCCTTCTTTTCTACTGTTTGCCCACTCTATAAAACCTCCAGCCCCACCTTTCCCTTCCACTGCCCTGTTTTGACCAGTTAAAATGGGGAGAAGGTTAACATGAAATCACCTGAGTACATGATCTATTCCTCATTGTGGCAGCCTCTCTCGAGGAAGCAGAATTAATATTAGAATACAAACAGCACCAGGGCAACCCACATTTCCCCGATTTTGTCCAATTCTGATGTCTTACCATCTAACTATGATAGGTAACCAAGAACAATGGCAGTAGATTTTGTTGTTTGTGGGCTCAGGGATCTCTGAAACTTTCTTGGCTGGTGATAGGGAGGTATCCCACACCAAGATTGAGATTCTTATTTATTGCCTTAAGTTACCTCAGCTTAAACTCCTTTAACACCGGTGTGTGTGTGTGTGTGTGTGTGTGTG
>NC_034597.1:7397466-7416116 GCF_900095145.1 Mus pahari | reverse complement strand
GAGAGAGAGAGAGAGAGAGAGAGAGAGAGAGAGAGAGAGAGAGAGAGAGAAAGCTTACAAACTTTTTTATAGTTCCTTAGTTTTGGTTAACCCATGCCCCCCTCCCCGAACACGCACATACACTGGGATATTGCACATTCTTCTCTTCTTCTCTCATAGATGAAGTTTGAGACAATCCTAATAGTAGAAATAAGGATAAAGAGCCCCAAGTGGAAGTCAGAGCTGTGAGGATGGGGACAAATTAAGACGGACTGGGTAGGAGCTCCATGCCAAGTGACTAATTTTAACAGAAGAAAAACGATATGTCTAAAATAGAGGGATGCGGAGCAAAAGAAGGGACAAGGGAATGACAGATTTCTTGCTAACATTCATTTTCATGGGACTTTTCAATTAGTTCAATGTCAAGATCATCCATGGTCTTGGAAATGTCACACCCCTGTGCTTCAACTGGAAGGTATTAAAATCTCTTTGGAAATGTTCCCAGCAAGTGATTTTAAATATTTATGAACTGTTTCTATAAATGGCTTCTAGGCAGTTGTAATAATTAAGTGTTCTCAGGTGATGGGCCAACTTCCCAATGCCTGACCATGTGCTACATGGTGAGTTCTCTCCACAAAGTCTCTTCAGCTTCTCTATTGACCCAAATCTTTTCTTTCTGGAAAGCTTAATTTTAGTTACTTTTAACATAATTTCCTAATTAAAGAAAGAGTAAAGAGCAAACTCTATGTATGAGTTTTAGCCAATTTTTTATTTGTTTATTCATATAAGTATAATCATTATGAAGTGTTCTGAATGTCCCAGAGTTTCACGTAAGGGTATTGCTTCATCCCTAAATCAATTATCATTCTGACTTCTAGTATGTCTTCATGTTTAATATGTAGTTTAAAAAAAAAATCAAGAATGATGTTGTTTCCAAGAGTATTTTCTTCCTTAGACATGACTTTGCAATTGTTTGGTCCTTTATATTGCTATGGAGTATTTTTTTTTGATGGACATTTGAATTTTTTTCCTGTTCTTGATTGTCATAAACTTCCATGCACTATCCTGTTTGCTTCCTCATACATGCAAGCACTCATTTCCACTAGGTAATCCAGGAGCAGTGATGATGGGAATTTGGTACGTGTGCGTGCGTTTGTGTGTGTGTGTGTGTGTGTACACTCATTGTAGAAACTTCAGAGAATGTAGGAAAATGTATGGAAGAGAATTTTGACTTATAGTCTGCTTGTTGGAAGGCTGGTTGCAAGCTTACATATGAAAGTGTTGTGGCTACTTGAAAATTATTTCCTTCCAAAATTTTATATAACTTGTTTTTGTTGTTGTTTGTTTGTTTGTTTGTTTGTGTTTGTGGGACTCTGTATCAAGTCTGTCTTTACAAATCAGTATTAGGCACCATCATGTTTAACATGTGCTAGCATTTGATTTCATTGTGCAAACATGAATCAATTATTCTTTTTGATAGATATTTATATTTAATCTTGTGTTACTCTTGTCAAACCAAACAAGAAGAAACATCCTTAAATTTCCACTGTGTGAATATGTGCAGGTAATTTTCCTTAGGACAAATTCCAGAAGCTTAATCTCTAAGTTAAAGGAGGCATATAATTCAATGTCATTGTGTGTTAACACAATGCCTCCCTACCCACTGGACTTATCTATTTTCACCAGTAGATGAGCATATATGTATCCCACCTCCAACACACACACACACACACACACACACACACACACACACACAGAGCTGCAGTAGCCTATTGTTCAATCATCAGCACACTGGCTATTTTTGGATATTGCCTTGTTTATTTATCATGAGGTAAAGCCTTTCTATAATTTGTTGAACGTTTGCAGTTGATGCTATAAAAATCACGTGCTTTCTCTGTTTACCCACATGCCTTTTCTCGTATAGAAGGTTTATTTGTACAAAATCAGTTAACATTCCATGTGCCCTATCTTTAAAAATATTTTTCTCTTTACAGTTAGTTAACAAATCTACTTAGTCAAGTTTTTATATCATTTAGTAGAATATTAGTATTTTCCTTCTAATTATCACACTTCTTGGTAAAATAAGTTTTCCATATTTTAAATCAGTGTTGCTAAATTATTTTACTGTATTATACCATGTTTTATTATGCTGATTATTGAAATATTACTGATTACTAGAAGATATAAAATCTGTTCATATTCATTTGTTTAGTCAGAGTTATGCTAATAAAAATTGTTATTCTTTTTTTATCTAGCCAGATAATCATATGAAAGTAGGTAATATCTTATTTTAAAAATTTGTAGCTTTCCTTTTCTATTACCTGATTAAGAGACATTTCTAAGAAACTACTAAATAATGGTAGTGGAAAAGGACACTTTTATCTATACCTAACTAATTTCATTATTAATTGTAATGAAAACATTCGATTTTAATTATAATGATTTTAAAAAATAATATTAAGGACATAACTTCTCTCCCTCAGCATTTCTCTAAAGTTTTTCTGGACATAGAAAATTATTTTAAATTAAATGTTCAAGGGCAAATTAACATGCCTTCTGATGGTGCTTTGAGTGAAGGGATGGCTAATTTCTGTAAATACAGTTTCTGTCAGTGAGATACTGTTGCTTGCTTAAATTTGAAGTTTGTCATGGATTTTTCAACAGGAAACATACTTTAGGGGGATAGTACTTTAGGGGAAGAGAGTCTATATCATGTATTATGGAATGCACTTGGTCCTTGTTCAGGCTGGGGACTAAATTACAGAAGAGGTGGATCTCTCGAAACTTTGCATGGTCTACCAGGCCTTGTTTTCAGGAGTGGGAAAATGATTGCCTGTAGTTTAGACTCTGTCTCATTTCTCCATGTTGGTGGGCATCATCTAGTCTCTTCTTTATTTGTGTTATTCACACATCGCCTTAGGGTTTAATGCTATCTTTTAATCCATGACAAATATTCCTGATAGTTTTTATGTTTATATGTTGTTTATGTTTATTGTTAAGGCTTTGCTTTGGTATTATTTATGTAATATTTGCTTTTAAAAGCTAAAGCAAGCATAACATTACATATGTGTTAAAGTTGATAGCATCACAAGGTACGTGCTCTAAGAGGGACACTTGATGGTTGAAGAATATCTGTTTTATAAAGACTGGGAAGCTCACTGCTTTGTGTGGCCTTGGAAGATAACCCTGCTTTGAAACTCTAGTCCTCAACAGATACCTTGAGAAAAAAATATGATCTCAGCATGAAGAAACTTGTATTTAGAATCTAATTTCTCTTTTTCTTCCAATTTTTATTAGGTATTTACTTCATTTACATTTCAAATGTTATCCCCAAAGTCCTATATACCCTCTCCACTCCCCACTCCCCTACCCACCCACTCCCACTTCTTGGCCCTGGTGTTCCCCTGTACTGGGGCATATAAAGTTTGCAAGACCAAGGGGCCTCTCTTCCCAATGATGGCTGACTAGACCACCTTCTGCTACACATGCAGGTAGAGACACGAGCTCTGTGGGTGCTGGTTATTTCAGATTGTTGTTCCACCTATAGGGTTGCAGACCCCTTCAGCTCCTTGGGTACTTTCTCTAACTCCTCTATTGGGGGCCCCGTGTCCCATCCAAGAGCTGACTGTGAGCATCCACTTCTGTGTTTGTCAGGCACTGGCATAGCATCACAAGAGACAGCTATATCAGGGTCCTTTCAGCAAAATCTTGCTGGCACAAGCAATAGTGTCTGCATTTGGTGGCTGATTATGGGATGGACCCCTGGTTGGGGCAGTTTCTGGATGGTGCATCCTTTAGTCTCAGCTCCAAACTTTGTCTCTGTAACTCTTTCCATGGGTGTTTTNTTCCCAATTCTAAGAAGGGGCAAAGTGTCCACATTTTAGTCTTCATTCTTCTTGAGTTTCATGTGTTTTACAAATTGTATCTTGGGTATTCTAGGTTTCTGGGCTAATATCCACTTATCAGTGAGTATATATCATGTGAGTTCTTTTGTGATTGGGTTATCTCACTCAGGATGATACCCTCCAGATCCATCNATTTGCCGAGGAATTTCATAAATTCATTGTTTTTAATAGCTGAGTAGTATTCCATTGTGTAAATGTACCACATTTTCTGTATCCAGTTCTCTGTTTATGGACATCTGGGCTCTTTCCGCCTTCTGGCTATTATAAATAAGGCTGCTATGAACATAATGGAGCATGTGTTCTTATTACCAGTTGGAACATCTGGATATATGCCCAGAAGAGGTATTGCTGGATCCTCAGGTATATGTACAATTTTCTGAGGACCACCAGACTGATTTTCAGAGTGGTTGTACAAGCTTGCAATCCCACCAAAATTGGAGGAGTGTTCCTCTTTCTCCACATCCTTGCCAGCATCTGCTGTTACTTGAAATTTTGATCTTAGCCATTCTTACTGGTGTAAGGTGGAATCTCAGGGTTGTTTGGCACAGGGGAAAAATTTCTGAATAGAACAGCAATGGCTTGTGTTGTAAGATCGAGAATTGACAAATGGGACCTCATAAAATTGCAAAGCAATTGTAAGGCAAAAGACACTGTCAATAAGACAAAACAGCCACCAACAGATTGGGAAAGGATATTTACCAATCCTAAATCAGATAGGAGACTAATATCCAATATATATAAAGAACTCAAGAAGACAGACTCCAGAAAACCAAATAACCCCATTAAAAAATGAGGCACAGAGCTAAACAAAGAATTCTCAACTGGGGAATATCGAATGGCTGAGAAACACCTCAAAAAATGTTCAACATCCTTAATCATTAGAATTTAATTTCTTGAGGTTCTAATTTAGCAGAGTTCAATAAAAGTTGCTAGAGTTGAGTTTCTCTGCAGGGAAATACATCCCAGCTTTAAGATAGATATATATTTTTAAAAAAGCAATTGAAATAATGAAAAGAAAGTATTTTCAGTGAATTGAGGATATGAGAGCCATGTATAGGTCAGCTGAGGTTCCCCTGTGAAGCTCATGAAAGCTACCATGCTCCCCTTTGGAAAGCATTATTCCAGCCACATGGTTGCAGAAATACTGAATGTTGTATTATGATGTCAACAGACTTGGTTTTATAAAAGGAAATCAAAATAGTATAATGATGACTACAAGTGTTTCACATCTGTTCTTAAATTAATGAGATTTTTCTCTATTGGTTTGTTTTCTGAAAGACCAGCCCTTAGTGTGTGATTAAATGGGTAATTCTTACATTCTCGTGTTTTACGTTAATGAGACAAAAGGTCTGTCTTAGTTAGCGATTTACTGCTGTGAACATACACCATGACCAAGGCAACTCTAATAAGGAGAACCTTTATTTGAAGCTGGCTTACAGGATCAGAATTTCAGTCCATTATCATCAAGATGGGGGCATGGCAGCATCCTGGTAGGCATGGTGCAGAAGGAGCTGATAGTTCTACATCTTAATCTGGAGACTGCTAGGAAACTACTGGCTTCCAGGCAGTTAGGTTAAGGATCTTAAATCCCATACCCACAATGACACACCTACTCCAACAGTGCCACATGTTTTAATAGTGCCAATCCCTGGGCTAAGCATATACAAACCATTACAAGGTCTTACTTCAATGAATTCATTGTTTGCAGTTAGGTAGTAACATTATTAACCTGGAGAAGATTGACAAGAGTCTTTGGTTTTCTATTGTTTTTGTTGTTGTTGTTTTTGGTTTATTTGCTTGGCTTTTTGTTTTTGTGTGTGGTGATAGATATCAAGCCCAGAGTCTTGCCTGTGAGACATGACAAGTGTGATTCTGTTTCTTTTATGCAGCATTATCTTCACATTAGGGAATGTGTTTCTAAGAGTGATGCCTATCAAATTTATTCCATGATTCCTAATATTTTATTTATGGTCAGTGCTGGCTCTCATAGTCACACAGTGAATAACAAGGTAACAATACCAGAAGCAGAAGACTGAGACCTCATGTAGTCTCTGAAAATTTCAGAGAGGCATATATAACCATGGTGAAGAAAATAAGGACTAATAACACCTGTAAATAGTATTGGTTTATGAGGGGTAAAGTTTGTCACTTAAGCTTTTCAATATGAAAGCTTCACTATGAAGCCTTTCTGAACTTGATCTATAAGCTAGTCAGCAAGCAAGCCTGCCACTATTGAATCCTTGTGGACAGCTGCAGTTGTTTTTGAAACTACTGTATTGTTTTGGTTGGTTATCTTAATAGAGGATGTGCTATCAAACAGGTATGTTGTACACCCAAGCACATCTTCCTTCTGAGATGGCAGATGACTGACAAGCACCATGCTGTTAGTTTTCCCATGCATGTTTTGCTTGACTAAGCATAATAAACACATTCTGTAGAGCTCTGTCTAGTATTCCCCACCAGTACAGTGATAAAGAAAAGCATTCTTTGTTTTATCTCAGCTTCAATTCTAGACAATATTGGTCATAGTATCCTTGCAGGCTGGGGAAAATGATCTTGGAGAATTCATTCATTTTTACCCAAAGCAACCTATATCATAAAAAGCATTTTAGAAAAATCCACTTTATCTGTGGTGAACTTAATCTGCATAAGACCCTCCTGTAGCTGTTCTCAGTTAACTCAAACCAATCCTGCTAGCAGCAGCAGCAGGAGCAGTGACAGCGGTAGTGGCATGTTCCTTGATATCTTACCCAATGTTTTCAGTTTCTAAATGAAACACAAACACACACACACACACACACACACACACACACACACACACACACACACAGCATTTGTATTTTGATATGCATTAAATAGTTCAATGGCTGGGCTACTTTCTAACCTCCATGTGGCTGATCCACTCCCCCTGTATTCCTGATCTATTACTTACTAAATCTATATTCCACCTTGGCTACCTTAGATTCAGTCGGAGGGTCCTCTTGAGGCTGCTTTTCCCCACTCCTACAGGGTGGCTATGCTCTCTGTCTTTCACCTTCATGGGCACAGTGTCTTCCTTCTCCTTCACCTTTTCCCTGGCATCATAGATGTCTTGCTTCCTCCTTCCTTAGTGCTTTGCCCAGGAATCCTAAAGTCCCACCTCTGTCTCCCTGCCCAGCCAATGGCCAGTGGCACCTTTATTTAAAAAAAAAAAAAAAAAGCCTAGCTGGGGGCAAGGTTCACTAAGGGACATGTGGATTCTTGTTTAATTTGGGGGTATCAAATTAAAATAATACTAAAATAATACAAGTAGCATTAGATTAAACCCACAATACCCTCTGATCATTAGCCAGACAACACCACTGGACAATCCACTTCAGCCCCAACTATACCATTCTTCAGAGAATGGGAGAGGTATAGATTTGAAAATCTGCCTCTCGATTAGACAGATGTGTTCCAGTAAGTTCTTAGCACTGATGCCATGCTGAGAATAGAGAAGATGAGTTCACCTAGCTGCAAGGACACATGAACAGTTAAGGAGTAGGCTGATGGAGCATCAAATGTAAGATATCACTTAGTGAATTTTTAGGGCCTTTGTGACTTTTGATCAAAACCATGATGACAAATATTGTGTGTGCATGAAGGTAAGAATCAGAAAGCATAGGTGAGCCATGGGTTCTGGTTTGTGTTATTTGCAAGAACATATCAGGTACTTCAGAACTGCTCTCTTCCACCTCCCTTCTGTGCATAACAGTCTCCATAAATGACATGCATGAAACCCATGGTGTGCCCAAGTGCTCTGATATTTGTCAGAAGGCAACCTCAAGGTTTTCACTTTGCATTTCAGATACTAATAGTCCAAGTTAACTTTGGAAATAGCTCGTCTGATGATCATGTGCTCTCCGGTACTGACTGTAATGGACATTTAAGAAAGTGTGGAGGTGAAAGATTGTATTTTCACTATAGCAGCAGAAACAATAGATCACACCCACTACAGATCACCAAAGGGCACTAAGAATGTGAGATTCCATCTTATTCACATTAGGCTTGGTGGTACATGACACTCGGTGAGGCAGAGATAGAAGGACCACAAGTTGGATGCTAACCTGAGCTACGGAGCTAAAAGTGTCCAAAGAAAATAAGAAAAGGGACAAAATGGAAGAGGGAAAGGAGGGAGATGATTAAGATCTGTTTCTATCGCCGGGTTTTCCATATTTATAATCAAGAGAGTGTATTCTGTCATCTGTAGAGCACTGCTTGCTGGCATGATGAGACTGATCACGCTTTGACATTGTGTGCCTATTATTTTTCAAATATCAGCAACTTGATTCCACAAGTTTCCACCTTGTATTATCTCATTCACATCCTTCTTTTACAGGCTTGACTTCAAAAGTCAGATCGGACTGCTCATAACACTTTAGTGAGCGAGCAGTGCCAGATACTCAGGAAAGATTTTAGCCAATGAGTGATAATGAAAGCCAGCAAACAACAGTTAATTGTCAGCTGTTGGCTTCATGCCAGCCAGCATGTGCTTACATAAAATATGACTTTAAAATATGACTACACCATGATAACTTTTCTATTATTTTCCCTAATTTTGAAAGAAGAGAGAATATATTTTTACATGTGAAATTAACAGAAAATATATGTGTAGATGTGTAGTAATGTGTAAGTTGTGGGAGTTCATGTCAAACTAAAGAATCTTTCTTACTGTTCAATGCAAAGTAAGACTAATTCTATGCAGTTCTCTGAACACTATTGGAGTAGTAGAAGAGAGGAAAGCCATCAGTCATGGTGAAGATATTAGCATGTCTTTGTGCATGCCATGGGCATTCTGCAGTACAGAATGTAAGGCACCTGAACACCGAAGGGAAACAAGTCTATGGGAGTTGTGCTTACACCAGTCTGCAGCTCCGTCCTTTTGATCACTAGGTTTTCCCTTCTGTACTCCAGATCCAGCCTCTCTAAAGTCGCCCTACGGATTCCTGCAGGCTTGTGGTGCTAACACTCGAGACAAAGGGTGCTTTCCGGAGCTGACTTAGTGAATGTTCAGTAGGTATGGCTCTTTTCTCATAGCTTCTCATTACTAATAGAAAGACATTGCCAACAAAACATTGTAAGCATTACCAGTCACCCGAAGCCCTCTATTGGCAAGGCTTCTCGAAAGGCCAAGGTTTAATCATTGTTGACAGTGAAGTCGTTCTTTCAGTTTACAGCACAGTAACTGCTTATTTATACACATGCCTCCATGACAAGGGCTACAGGTGTACTTTTAAAATGTATTTTGACAATTTGATGATAGCCCATCATTGTTAAAAAGACATTTGTGAATTTTGGGAAATGATCCAAAGTGGAAAATTTTGTTTCCATATTAACTTCTGTTCCATGGTCTAAAGTGATTTCTGCCCTCCAGATTTCTCTTTGTTTAGCTTTTTTCTTCTCTGATAATTACTTTTCTTCTCTAATATAAGCTTCAAATCAAACTAAGTTTATTTCCTTTCTGTCATCTACAACTCTAGTTGACATACAAACCTTGTGTTAAATGACTGAGTCATCATTGCTCTTCTGAGTTGGTGAGCCATGTGAGCACATTGGTTATTTAGAATGAACACAAAGTAGACTCCATTGTCATTGGGAGTTCTGGTCCTGCCAGCCACATTTATCATTAGTAATGAGAGCTGAAATGTGAATGTTACTCAGAAGGTTGACAGTGAGCAGTATTTACACATGAGAGTAAGTCAATATGCATAAACCAGGAGCTGACGGGCCTGCTTTCTGAAGTGTGCTTCCTCTAGAAAGCCAGACTCACTAGCATGGAATGGATTGTGGGTCTTCACTGCCTCTCTTATGACATAAGTTTTAGAGTTTATAGGGTGGTTAGAGTGCCCTTCAAACTTGATTTTAGAAGGAATATATTATGCCATTAATACCAGCAGAGGTTGGATAACTTTGTATTTGAATCAACATGTTTCCTAGCATAAAAATAATACCATGCCAACAACACACATTCACCCAGGAATTTTCTTACTTAGGGCCTCTTCTGCTCACTGCAATTGGTCATACATAGTTTACATACAGCATATATAAGGCTCAAACTTTAGATAGTCCATCTGATTACAGGACAGAATGGATGAGACAGCAAATGTGAGTGGAGTCGGCCAGGGGCAGGTGAAGTATGGAAGCTTGAGTTAGGAAGGCATGGGATGATGGGAAAGGCAGTCTGAAATTTCACATGATTTCATGGTAGGAGCACTATTGTTCCATTCAGAATAAGACAGGGGAAAGAGAGACAGAGTGGACAACAGTGCTAAAGGACTTTTATATTTCTGTGAAGCATTTAGGGAAAAGGAATTATCTAAAATGGTTTTCCAAGTATTTCCATCTTCTATATGAAAAGATTCATATACATCCTCTAGGCATTTATAGAGTGGTAACTTTAACAAGTGTGCTGAATAAACTCAAAAAATGAGCTTAAAATGGTCAGACAACAGACCACTAAAATGAAAGATAAAATGGCTACATTCACAGAGTGACTCCCATAGGAGCTAGAAAATCTAAGTCACCTTAGCAAGTGCAGGTTTTACCTGGGTGCAAACATCACCTTCAGCACAGCCCTTGGGAACAGATATCCTAGGTAGGGTACTAAACTCAGCTTGGCACATCTGTAAGGGATGGAACAAAGCTGAAGCAGTCCATCATTTTCCATGACAGGTTGACCCTAGAGAACTATGCTCTCCAGTGGCCTCCTACTCATTTGAGGCTGTTGAATACATCTTGGATCAGAGATGTGGCAATAGCTCATTTGACTGGTTGCTGCAAGAAAAGGCTATGAGGTATGCTTGGAAATGGATTATTCAGAGTCAAAATATTAATGATAACTGATGTCTACCAATTTTCTTGATGCTATATCCTACGACGAAGATGTCAAATAATCTAAATGACAACAGAAAGCATTTCTTCTCATTTGTATATTCACAAGAAGACGGGATTTGTATAAACCTGGGGATGTTGCTTATTTACATATAAGAACTATGGTGGATCTACTCAGCTCTGCCGAAACTATGCTCATGGAGAATAACAAGTAGTCATGTCTAATAGCCCCAGAAATACAAATGTGGTGATCATGGTGATTGGTGTTGATTTTTCAGTTAACAGGTTCTAGAATCATCTAAGAGAAGAAAAAGCTTGAGGCAGACCTGAAAAGGATATCTAGAATAGGTTAAGTAAGGTGAGAAGACTCACTTTAACTGTGAGTAGCACCATCCCATGAGCTGTAAAGGCAAATGATCATCAACTCTAATTATTTTGCTTCCTTCCTATGAACTTAGCATGACCAACTACCTCTAACTCCTGCAGTCATTTCTTTTCTACTACTATGAACTTCTTCTTAATCTGTAAGCCCAAACAAACACTCTCCCCTGAAAGGGCTTTTGTATAGCATCTTTATAGCAGCAAAAATGTGGCAAATATTGTTATCAAGTCATATCCTGAGAGCCACTTGTGAGCCTGAGTCGTACCAGCAGGCAAAGCCCACAGATCTTTAAGCAGTGAGAATTCAATGTGTCACTACAAGAACGTCTCACTTGGATATCAGAATGTGGATATACTATATTAGTCAGGGTTCGATAGAGTCACATAATCTATGCAATGTCTCTCTATATTGAGGGAATTTATATGATGACTTGTATTCTGTAGTCCAATTAACCCAAAAATAGTCAGCTAAGAATGAGAAGACCAAGAATCTAGTAGTTGCTCAATCCCATGAGGCTAGTTGTTTCAGCTGGTCTTCTGTAGAAGTAGGTTCCAACAGATGTCCTGCCAAGTCAGTGCAAGCAGGTGAAGAAGAGTGAATCTTCCTTCTTCCAATGTCCTTATGTAGGCCTCCAGTAGAAGGTGTGGCCCCAGTCTATAGCACCACATCTGGATCAGGGACTTGCTTTGTTCTAGTCTGGCCTTGAACTCAGAGATCTTGTCTTAGTCTCCTAGGATTAAGGCCTGTACTCCCTTGCCTGGGCCTGAGCTTTTCATGGCTACTATGCCTCAAGATTTTCATGCTAAGATCCAGATCAGAATTTGTGTCTTCCAGTCTCAAGAACTGGATCACAGGTGAGCCCTCTAATTCTGGATTGTAGTTCATTCCACATATAGTCAAGTTAACAACCAGGAATAGCAATTACACCCACCAAGGGGTGACCAACCAGTAGATCTTATGCTGTCCCTAGATATGAACTAGAATGCTGTGTAGTGAACTCAGTTATATTAGAGTTGTTCTCATATTAAAGCCAGGAAAATGCTAGACCATGCACTGCAGAGCGTGTATGAGGCTTCAGATAAACACAGAGCCACAGCCCTGCCTTACATCTGCCTGTGATTCTTGTGTCAATATATTAGTGGACACATCTTCAAGTTGAAGTCCCATTCCATATGACTGCTTTCACCATGTAGCATGTACAGCCTCAATATTTTCAGATGCTCAGTACAAATGTTTTCTATAAGGGACTAAAACCATTTGCATTGTTATGAAAAAAATCATATTTTGACTGAATAAAAATAATTAAGGGTTGCTTGGTTATTTTAATATAATGGCATCTATTGTCAACTTTGAATGGTTGAACTTTTTTTTTTGATTTCAGTACTGTTTTAGTAAGGGTTTCATTGGTGTGAACAGACAGCATGACCAGCTGGGTGGACCAGCTCGGAGTCCCTCTGGGAGCAGGAGAGCTGACCCTGCCTCTTGCTGATGGCAGCATAGGGTAAGATAGCCAGAGCAATGCTGGAGAGCTTACACAAGTGGTGTGTTGATAAGATCAACTACCAATCAGGCCCAGATCCAGGGCTCTGAGTAGGCTCACCCCAAAATCTGTATCACCTGCAAATGGTTGGAATAGTGAAAGGGCCGGTCCTGCTGATCCAAAGCTGCAGCATCTCCATGACACAGGACAACAACAGGATAATTAAGAGGAGTCTCGCTGAGGATCCAATGAGGATGTTGATGGTTTCACAGAAGCCAGAGATCTGGAACCAGACCAATGACTTATTGTAATGAACCTTTGCAAGTGAGACATACTACAGCTTCCACAATGAGAAGTTTTCTATGTTTTGTTATTGTTTGTTTGTTTGCAGTATGTACATGTGTGTGTGTGTATGTGTGTGTGTGTGTGTGTGTGTGTGTGTGTGTGTGTGTGTGTGTGTGTGTGTGTGTTATTTTTAAGGGGAGAGGTTGCAAGAGCAAAGGGTGAATGTGAGGGCTTGGGAGATGAGCAGGACTGGAGTGCATGATGTAAAACTCACAAAGAATCAATAAAAATTTAAATAGAAATCTGATTTGATCAAAATTATAGAGTGGATTCCAAAGGATTGATGACCTCTATGGCCCAGTAAAGAATTAGGGGGAGGAAGTGATGCTGTGAGCTTTTCACTTTATCAGAACCTACTTTGGACAAGGAGCAGGAAATGAGCTATTTTTACTGTATGTCAAAGGCTTTGTAGGAAATTACATCAGTGATATGACAAGCCTGAGAAAACTGATGGTGAAGTGTGATGTAGACCTGGAGAAAGATGGAACATAATGAACTGCTAGATTGACAAGGGATTTCTCAAGTCACATGGAGCTACAGGAACCCAGGCTAAACAAGGAGTGTCCCAGAGCTATTGGAATATGGCCAAGCACATGGAAGCCCCTTGTGCTTTCAGGGCCTTGGGGACCATATGTGTTTCAAGCACCTGAGAGGGGGAAGTTGGTACAGCAGTTTGGAAACCTGTGGAGTATAGGCAATGAAACTTTTAAAGGAATATTCTTTCTTTCTAACCAGAGCATATCTTTACCACTGTCAATCCCTGACATCACTGTGTTTGAAGACTCAGACAATGTGATACACAAACACAGATTGAAATATGCAAACAACTATGTAGTTTGTCAACAGAATCACCAGCTCTCCTCACTCATCATTGCTTATGTATAATTAAGAGACACAGGGGTTGTGCAAATGTTACCTTAAATGATCATGCTGGTAGTTCCTAGATTAAAAATGTATCCATTGTATAGACATTTTTTATCATGTTCTTCTTCCTGAAGAATTTGAGAATGAAACTAGAGAAGTTTTCAGATGTCTGACTTCTGCTTAGAACAGACATTCTTCAAAACCAGAGAAATAATTCACTGTTTATCACTGGAGAGAAATTATGAATATTTCAAGACTTTCGACAATAAAGTGGGGAAATTATATCTCTCAAATCTTCTAGTATTTCAAAGACAAAACTCTGCTCTTCAGAGAAGAAAATTTCTTTGAGAAAATAGATCATTGCAATTTTGACAATCCATTTTTCCAGCTTCTGTATAAAAAAAACAAAAGTTATTTATTCCTGAGCTTCAGACACTAGACTATATCACTACAGTTCAATTTATGTCATAGACAATATTCTTAGCAAACTGCACAGCCTTGGAAATGACTGATAAAAGAGAAGCTATCATATGAAGGAAATAATGTACAGGAAATGTAAACACAAGCTCAGTATTTTAACTTTGCACCAAGGACATAAAACTCAAAACTCAAGAGAGAGAGAGAGAGAGTGTGTGTGTGTGTGTGTGTGTGTGTGGTTTATATGTATGTGTGAGAGAGAGTGGGGAGAGGAGAAATCACGAGAGAGCAAGCATATGGAAAACTTGATGGCTCATATCAAATGCAGCTTTGCTTCTTTCCTTTTTGGCTTTGCTAAGTTTCTTTGATGTGTGTGTGTATGTGTGTGTGTGTGTGTGTGTGTGCGCGCACGCTTGCAGCAAGAAGACTAAACTAATCTTGGATGCATCATCTAATTATTCCCTAAGCAATACTGTAAGAGAAGACAGAAACACAGTTCCTGCTTCTGATTTCCTTGATTTTCTGTTCAAACTGAAAATTGGGGAAAAAAAAAAAAAAAAAAAAACTCACCGATGAGGCTGAGAGTGTGGCTCGGTGGTAGGTTGCTCATGAGCATGCGTGCAGATCTAAGTTAAGTTGTCAGTGCTTCACAGAGAAAAAAAAAGAAGGAAGTTGAACATTTTGTAATATTAGTTAAAAAAGATAATGGGGAACTACATGAGACAGGAACAAGACAAATACTAAAAAACTATTAAAGAACTCACATTGCTGCTTGGGTATATGGTACATCAACTAATGTTTTTTTCTTGAATTCCAGTTAAAATGAGTTATTTGACTAAGCAAGATAAAGTTAAATGATTAATGAAATAATTATACTTGTCACAGATTGGCAGATGTGTCAAGGAAGTGGGTTTCATCCAATGATGCTCACCAAGTCAGCTCTGAATAACCCCCAAAAGGCAACTATCAGATCCTAGTCAAGACCCACTCACAGATGGGCAGACCCCGTGTGAGCCCTATGCTAAACATGAGATCCCTTTGTTAGAGTAATACAAGTTATTAAAATGCACATGTTTATATGCTAATTCCACATAGTAATTTCTTATATTGCATAGCAGAACTTTTGCATACATTTTCAACTTAATTATTCATTTCATTTTCTTTCTGTTTACCCTCCTTCCTTTGCTTTAATAAACTTAAACTAAAGGCAATTTTCAAATGGTATATATTTTGCTAGAATTTTACAGTGGTGATTTGGGGGGGCTCAAAATTTGGAATTCTGGACTCTTAGGAATTTTATATGTTCAAAGCAAAGAAACTTACAAAAAATATAAACCTTTCCTAGAAGGGACAGAAATAACACAGATTCAGCTAATGCTAAAGCCACCAAGAGGGTTTCTGTCTCATGAAAGTGACTCTGACAGCTAGGATGTGCAATGGTCACTTAAAGAAGAGACACTCAGAGTTTCACTGCCCATCTCCTGTTCAGTCAGGGACTGGGAAGAGCAACTCTCCTTCCTGGTAAGGCCTGTGAAAAACCATTTGTTACTTCCCCTAACTTAGTACACCAGAAAATTTTGTCTGTTGAATTTATTTACTGCATTTTAAAGTACAAAGTGGAATTCATTATGGAATTGTAGTCATTAATGAGCACCCATTGCCAAGTCTATTGCAATGATACACATAACAAGGGCAGAAAGGGTGCTGTGAACGGTGTGTGCATAGTAATTACACTAGATCTCCACTACCTTCCTTTTTTACTGAGCAATTACAAATTTGCAGAAACAGAACCCTCTCTTCTCATATCCTAGGGCACAGATCACTACAGTTTACAATTTCTTATGAAATTTTCTTATGAAAAGCTAGGAGACTGGAGTACAAAGATTCTTAACACAATGGAAATGTTAATTATACTGAATAAATCATCTCATATTGTTTACATGTCTTTAATTATACAGTGTCTCATAAATATGTGCAATAAAAACAAAACTGAAACAAGAAGATACATTAGGATTATTAGCATATGATCTGCATATAATGTTCTTGATGTTGATATTTGAGAGACAAAGGATAGTTACTGCAGAGTAAGTCTGTTGCTGAGGGACAGCAGCACACAAAGAAAGTCTGCTGAATGTTCCAGAGAATGGGAAATAATATTGGATCAACTCTGCACTGTGCTGAGCACTGAGTGCTATGCTCTGATGTGAACTTGATTAGAAGAGATGGAATGGGCAAAATAACTGGTTACTATGAACAAGGAGTTAGATTCTAAGTTCCTGCGTATGAAATCATGGTTTCTGTATATTCAAGCACAGCTGTGAATGAAGAACACTGAAGCCTCCAGAAGCTATCATATGCGATGGTTGATTTTTGTTTGTTTGTTTGTTTGTTTGTTTTTTTGGTTTTTCAAGACAGGGTTTCTCTGTTTAGCCCTGGCTGTCCTGGAACTCACTCTGTAGACCAGGCTGGCCTCGAACTCAGAAATCCGCCTGTCTCTGCCTCCCAAGTGCTGGGGCGATGGTTGATTTTAAATACAAGCAGAGGCTGAGTTTGAGGACTTATATCTGTCATCTATGTATCTATCTATGCATCTATCTTCTATATATCTATCAATGTATCAATGTATCATTCATGTATCTATTAATTATCTATCTGTTTGTTTGTCTGCCTATCTACTATCACCTATCTATATTTTCCACATGTTGTAAAGGTCTTGGATTTGAGAGGATTGAAGAAGTTCACGGCCTCTGGAAACATGGGAAAAGAAGTGAACTGCACTCATTGCCCAAGGAATTTACATTCCTTCTTATCTTCTTCCTTTACTCCTCAGGTCACAATGCCAGAAAGGAGCAACTGTCTCTGATTTTGGATGGCTGTGCTGGCCTCAGGGCCACTTCCTAAGACACCTTTAAACAGGAGCTGTGCAGGTGGTGGCTGGAGAGAAGACGGAGCTTTGAAGCTGGCCTTCAAGTTAATCATTTTGTAGATGCATATTTATGACCTAGAATTCCAAGTGCTCACTTTTTAATAGATCCTAGGGAAAGATGTGACAGTAGCACAAGCTAGTAAGTCATCCCCATGGCAACTGTGTCACAGTGAAAAGTGACCGCCAGGGTAATGGCAAGACGCTTTTCTAAGATGTGACACATGTCTTTATTATCTGGGACCTAGGAAGAGGCTCTGAAGAGATCTTCCACAAGCTCCATCTTGTTGTCAACAGCTCCCCTTATTTTCTTCTCACCTTGCATCTATGTTCTCTCCTCTTCCATATGGGCTTGAATAGCCAAGGGAATCTGGAAAATTCCTCCAAGCTTTATCAACACATCCAAAATACTTTTCACATAAACGCAACAACTAAGTCCAAAATACTTCTCATATGAGGCAATTGTCAAACAATAAGAAGGCTGCCTGAGTACTGTGTGGAAGTCCTTGGTGTGTGAGGGTTAGATCTCTTCCCCAGGGCTCTTCTCCCATTCATATTTCTTAACTAAACATGAGGAAGAATGTTTGATTAATGTTAGTTTGTTCAAGTTAGTCTTTCTGTATCCAAAAAGAGAAGAAAAGTTACTATTTAGACTGATGCAAAAAGCCAGATTAGTAAAATATCTTCAGTCAGTCAGGTAGATCCAGAGAATTATTGGAAAAACAAAAACAAACAAACAAACAAACAAAACCCCGATGCTCTCAGGAAAGTATTACTTCCTTTTATAATACAAAATAAATTTTGTGTCAACTGAGTAATAATGAAAACTCTTTGTATGTGGTAACAGTGTCAGTTTCCCTAAATAAAAAAAGAAGAATTGGGGTGGGGCTGGCAAGGTGATACCTGTGTCAGTCTGAGATCGATCCCCAGGGCACACATAGAAATAGAGAAGTGACATCTTCAAGGTGTTCCCTGACCTCCACACACACACCATGGCAATACACTCACACACATGTACATAAAATAAATAAAGTAATAAATTTAAACATGTAATCAGTAGTCCCAGATGACTATTTTTTTATGCTTTGTTATTTCACTTTTTTCTTTGTGGTCCTGGGGGAGACAGGTGAGCCAAAGGACTTGAAGATACTTCCCTTGAACTATAACCTGAACATTTCTGTTTTGGTTACAGTGTGCATCAACGGCACCCTACAGTCTTAACTATTGCCAGCTATATAAATACAAATACATATAAATCTATGTATATCTGCACTTGGTTGGTAATGATGACCACAGAATGGTTCTTTCATGTTGATAAGTACAAGGACATCAGACAATGATGGCAATCATTACCATTGTTGAGCACCAATCAGACATTGGGCATGGAATTCCACATCAGTTGTATATGTGCTTGCACCTCAGCCTTCCTCACTAGGCTAACTGACAGGTTATAACTCCCTCAGTAATAATAAGCATAACCTCAGAGTCAGAATTCCTTTCAGCTTT